>NW_027006756.1:0-2711 GCF_036934945.1 Oncorhynchus masou masou
CTGTGTCACCAGTTTGCCTGGGCGGGGGTCCCTGTGTCACCAGTTTGCCTGGAAGGGGATCCCTGTGTCACCAGTTTGCCTGGAAGGGGATCCCTGTGTCACCAGTTTGCCTGGGCGGGGGTCCCTGTGTCGCCAGTTTGCCTGGAGGGGTCCTGGGTCACCAGTTTGCCTGGGATGGCGTCCCTGGGTCATCAGTTTGCCTGGTGAGTATTAGAATTGGAATTGGAATTTCAGTGTACTTTCTGAATTGCCTGGAATTTAAAATGGAATTGAACCGTACGCTGATCTGACCTTTGTGTTTTCATGCCAACAGAAACACGGAAACAACACTGTGTTGTAGAATCTGTTATTTATGGGCCCCGTGTGGCTCAGCTTGCAACGCCAGGGTTGGGGCTTCGATTACCCCCACGGGGGTTCAGTATGAAAAAGTATGAAAATGTATGCAGTCACTACTGTAAGTTGCTCTGGATATCTGATAAATTATCTGATAAATTACTCAAATGTAAAAAAATATATATATTTACCAGGAGAAGGTAAAGGCCTACACTTTTTGTATGTGACAAATAAAGTTTGATTTGATTTGAGAAAGGCAGAGTTATGCTTGGACCACAATCACCTCTATCACCTCTATCACCTCTATCCCAAACACTCCTGTTAGATCAGAATTAATCTGATACTTACTTAACGGGATCGATGTGACAACAGCCAGTGAATGTGCAGGGCGCCAAATTCAAAACAACAGAAATCTCATAATTAAAATTCCTCAAACATACAAGTATCTCATACAATTTTAAAGGTAATCTTGTTGTTAATCACACCACTGTGTCCGATTTAAAATAGGCTTTATATAGAAAGCACCACAAACGATTATGTTAGGTCAGAGCCAAGTCACAAAAACACATAGCCATTTTTCTAGCCAAAGTGTGGGGAGTCACAAAAAGGAGAAATAGAGATAGAATTCATCACTAACCTTTGATGATCTTCATCAGATGACACTCATAGGACTTCATGTTACACAAAACATGTATGTTTTGTTCGGTAAAGTTCCTATTTCTAAAACAATCTCAATATACATTGGCGCGTTATGTTCAGTAGTTCCGAAAACATCCGGAGACTTTGCAGAGAGCCACATCAATTTACAGAAATACTCATTATAAATGTTGATGAAAATACAAGCGTTATACATGGAAATATGGATATACTTCTTCTTAATACAACCGCTGTGTCAGATTTCAAAAAGCTTTACGGAAAAAGCAAACCATGCAATCATCTGAGTACGGCGCTCAGACAAACAAATACATATATCCGCCATGTTGGAGTCAACAGAAGTCAGAAATAACATTATAAATATTCACTTACCTTTGATGATCTTCATCAGAATGCACTCCCAGGAATCCCAGTTCCACAATAAATGTTTGTTTTCTTCGATAATGTTCATCATTTATGTCCTAATAGCTACTTTTGTTAGCGCGTTTGGTAAACAAATCATAACTCATGAAACGCGCTCACTAGTTGCAGACAGCTATATAAAGAGAGAGAGAAACAAAGAGAAAGAGCAACAGTAGGATGGTGATTCAACACCCTTTCAAAGTAGAGTGTTAAATTATCTATTGCACAGTCAGACAGACAGGCAGAATACACACAGCAGAGTCAATCCTCTGGGTTGCCAGATTGGCTGTTTATTAGAGCAGAAACAGCACCCAGCGCTAGGCGTTATTCCCCAGCTCGCCATCTCTGCCTTGGCAACCAAACAATAAGCCACATCATAGCCATTAATGCCCACTGCTGTGCCCTATGTGTGTGTTGTGGTTCAACTGTTTATGTGCAGGTCAAAACACATCTGGCATGGTTTTCTAGATGAAAATGTGATTGTGGATCTGACGGGTCAGGTCAGTGTGTGATTGTGGATCTGACGGGTCAGGTCAGTGTGTGATTGTGAATCTGATTGTGAATCTCTCTTCCTTATTTCTGCCCTCCCTGCCTCCCTCCCTCCATTGCCCTACCAGGGTGTGGATCTGGCATATCTCATCCTCAATTCCCCCTGGCTTCTGTTTTGAACTAACCATGTTACTGTTGGCCTGGCCTCTCTCTCTCTCTCTCTCTCTGTAGTGGCTTCCTTTCGCCTTTACCATAGCCACTGCCCAAGCCTGAAGCGGGGTTGTTTGGTACGCATACAGTCCACACTCAAGGTTTCAACACGGCCAAACATTCGGATGACATCCAGGGATATGGTGCAACAAAAATGTTTATTCTTCTTATATCTAACAAATAAATTATTCTCCAATCAACTTAAAGCAGAGAATACTTGATATGGAAAATACATATTATGACCTGTCTGTATGTATGTTTGTTTGTATGTATGGATGGATGTATGTATGGTCAAAAAACTATACCGCTCCCGCATCTAGCAAGGACTCCCTCTCCCGAAGGCCCAACTTCCTGCCTTTATCCTAACACACTTACCACAATACAATGAATAGGCAAGAGGGGGGGACAAAAACTGAGTTACACAAACAACAAATGAATATATCTCAAATCAGGTAAATATAAATCATAATGGTACGTACCTAATATTTCATCATTTACATTAATATTTAATATATTTACACAAATACACATGGAGCTCCATATGTTCAGTCTTTTACGCAAATATGTCCAAATCGGCTCTAACACTCTCTCTCTCTCTCTCTCTCTCTCTCTCTCTCTCTCTC
>NW_027006757.1:0-40000 GCF_036934945.1 Oncorhynchus masou masou
AAGAGAGGACCATAATGGAAAGATGCTTCTCAGAAAGGACCAGGCCAGTCAGTATATAATGTCATCCTGTAACCAGGCCAGTCAGTATATAATGTCATACTGTAACCAGGCCAGTCAGTATATAATGTCATCCTGTAACCAGGCCAGTCAGTATATAATGTCATCCTGTAACCAGGCCAGTCACTATATAATGTCATCCTGTAACCAGGCCAGTCAGTATATAATGTCATCCTGTAACCAGGCCAGGCCAGTCAGTATATAATGTCATCCTGTAACCAGGCCAGTCACTATATAATGTCATCCTGTAACCAGGCCAGTCAGTATATAATGTCATCCTGTAACCAGGCCAGGCCAGTCAGTATATAATATCATCCTGTAACCAGGCCAGTCAGTATATAATGGTATCATGTAACCAGGCCAGTCAGTATATAATGGTATCATGTAACCAGGCCAGTCAGTATATAATGTCATCCTGTAACCAGGCCAGTCAGTATATAATGGTATCATGTAACCAGGCCAGTCAGTATATAATGGTATCATGTAACCAGGCCAGTCAGTATATAATGTCATCCTGTAACCAGGCCAGTCAGTATATAATATCATCCTGTAACCAGGCCAGTCAGTATATAATATCATCCTGTAACCAGGCCAGTCAGTATATAATGGTATCATGTAACCAGGCCAGTCAGTATATAATGTCATCCTGTAACCAGGCCAGTCAGTATATAATGGTATCATGTAACCAGGCCAGTCAGTATATAATGTCATCCTGTAACCAGCCCAGGCCAGTCAGTATATAATATCATCCTGTAACCAGGCCAGTCATTATATAATATCATCCTGTAACCAGGCCAGTCAGTATATAATGTCGTCCTGTAACCAGGCCAGTCAGTATATAATGTCGTCCTGTAACCAGGCCAGTCAGTATATAATGTCATCCTGTAACCAGGCCAGGCCAGTCAGTATATAATACCATCCTGTAACCAGGCCAGTCAGTATATAATGTCATCCTGTAACCAGGCCAGTCAGTATATAATATTATCATGTAACCAGGCCAGTCAGTATATAATACCATCCTGTAACCAGGCCAGTCAGTATATAATACCATCCTGTAACCAGGCCAGTCAGTATATAATGTCATCCTGTAACCAGGCCAGTCAGTATATAATACCATCCTGTAACCAGGCCAGTCAGTATATAATACCATCCTGTAACCAGGCCAGTCAGTATATAATGTCATCCTGTAACCAGGCCAGTCAGTATATAATGTCATCCTGTAACCAGGCCAGGCCAGTCAGTATATAATACCATCCTGTAACCAGGCCAGTCAGTATATAATGTCATCCTGTAACCAGGCCAGGCCAGTCAGTATATAATACCATCCTGTAACCAGGCCAGTCAGTATATAAGTCTCAGCTCATTTTAGCTCTAGCCTGGTACCAAATCTGTTTGTGCGGTCTTGCCAACTCCTATGGTGGCATGTTCATTTACATAGCTAGGAGTTCGCTATACAGCTGGCTATTCAACTAAAACAATCTCAGCTTAGTTTAGTAGTTAAATGGGTAATTGTAGTGAAGTTGATTAGATTATTCAACAACACAGCAGTTATAAAGACCATAGACAGACATCATCCAATAGATGCCTCTTGTGGAGAAGTGTTCTCCATTTAATCTACTCTAATTGGTTGAGCCCTGCGCCACTCATACCACAGAGCTCATAGCCACAGACAGTACCAGGTTACATAATGCTTGCTGTGTTAAGACACAGGACCAGGTTACATAATGACACCCATTGGCTCAGTGCCCTTCCACATTAAGGTTGGCCGCCCTCCTCTTCATGTACCCCCTTGCTGAGTGTTTATGGATGAGTTTCATGTTTCCTGTGTCTTAACACAATAAGCATTATGTAACCTGGTCCTGTGTCTTAACACAACAAGCATTATGTAACCTGGTCCTGTGTCTTAACACAACAAGCATTATGTAACCTGGTCCTGTGTCTTAACACAACAAGCATTATGTAACCTGGTCCTGTGTCTTAACACAACAAGCATTATGTAACCTGGTCCTGTGTCTTAACACAACAAGCATTATGTAACCTGGTCCTGTGTCTTAACACAACAAGCATTATGTAACCTGGTCCTGTGTCTTAACACAACAAGCATTATGTAACCTGGTCCTGTGTCTAAACACAACAAGCATTATGTAACCTGGTCCTGTGTCTTAACACAACAAGCATTATGTAACCTGGTCCTGTGTCTTAACACAACAAGCATTATGTAACCTGGTCCTGTGTCTTAACACAACAAGCATTATGGAACCTGGAAACAGGTCATCTTACCACTTTGTATCAAGACAAGAGCTAAAGTAACAGAAGTTGTTTGCCTGCTCAGCCACCTGAGACCTTAAAACTTGTGTTTGCTCACCATCAAAGGGATAACGGGATTGAACCCCGGGGTCAGTCGGTCACACTAACACTGTCTGCTAAAGAACACAACACTATTTTATACGGTACCACTGGTAGGAGTGAGAACACTGTGTCTCACACACACACCTTTCCAACAGGTCAAATCAGAAGTACAGCTCAGCTTTACTCAGTAGCGTGAAAAGGGTACAGGATGCTAAAACCGTTTGTGGGGACCTCAGCGTTAGCTATTTGGCCTAGTTAGGCTGATGGAAATAGATCTGTCTATTCCAGTATCTGGATATATTTTACCGAGACCTGTTTTTTGGATTTGATCATTAGCATTGACTGAGACTTTAAGTGACCACATACAGAGAGGCCAAGTGGATTACCCTTTTCACACTACCTAAAGCCACAGCCCAACTAAATCCTGCTGAGCCCAGAACCAATCTGAACCCACACATCATAGATTCTAGAAGAGTGTTGTGTTGTAAAAGGACTATGTAAAAAAAAAAAAAAAAAAAAAATTAAATCTGAGCACAGTACAGTTTGAATTGGGTCGTCGTGGTAGTGTGAAAGGGTGAATGCTGTCAGAGGAGAGAATGGGAACACATTTCTGGACTGGATCTGGATCTGAGTTAAACTCAGTGTAATCGGCTTGGCACTTCATGGGTTCCATAATTCACTTGGACCTTTAGTAGTGATTATTTAAACACCTCACTGTGTCCTGCCTTTCCACTGGACTGGACTCACTGGGAGGGAGCGATGGAACTTCGGGAGGCGATGGAACTCGGGGAGCGATGGAACTCGGGGAGCGATGGACCTCGGGAGCGATGGAACTCGGAGGGAGCGATGGACCTCGGGGAGCGATGGAACTCCGGGGAGCGATGGAACTCGGAGAGCGATGGACCTCGGGAGCGATGGACCTCCGGGAGCGATGGAACTCGGGGAGCCGGATGGAACTCGGGAGCGATGGAACTCTGGGAGCGATGGAACTCGGGAGCGATGGACCTCGGGGAGCGATGGACCTCGGGAGCGATGGAACTCGTGGGAGCGGTGGAACTCGTGGGAGCGGTGGAACTCGGGGAGCGGTGGAACTCGGGGAGCGGTGGACCTCGGGGAGCGGTGGAACTCGGGAGCGGTGGAACTCGGGGAGGCGATGGAACTCGGGGAGCGATGGAACTCGGGAGGCGATGGAACTCGGGGAGCGATGGAACTCGAGGGAGCGATGGACCTCGGGAGCGATGGAACTCGGGGAGCGATGGAACTCGGGGAGCGATGGACCTCGAGGGGAGCGATGGAACTCGGGGAGCGATGGAACTCGGAGAGCGATGGAACTCGGGGAGCGATGGAACTCGGGAGCGATGGACCTCGGGAGCGATGGAACTCGGGAGCGATGGACCTCGGGGAGCGATGGACCTCGGGGGCGATGGAACTCGGGAGCGATGGAACTCGGGACGATGGAACTCGGGGAGCGATGGAACTCGGAGAGCGATGGAACTCGGGGAGCGATGGAACCGGGAGCGATGGAACTCGGGGAGCGATGGAACTCGGGAGCGATGGAACTCGGGAGCGATGGAACTGGGAGAGCGATGGACCTCGGGAGCGCGATGGAACTCGAGGTAATGGCGATGGAACTCGGGGAGCGATGGAACTCGGGAGCGATGGAACTCGGAGAGCGATGGAACTCGGAGAGCGATGGAACTCGGGAGCGATGGAACTCGGGAGCGATGGAACTCGAGGAGCGATGGAACTCGGGAGCGATGGACCTCGGGAGCGATGGAACTCGGAGAGCGATGGAACTCGGGGAGCGATGGACCTCGGGAGCGATGGAACTCGAGCGATGGAACTCGGAGGGCGATGGAACTCGGAGAGCGATGGAACTCGGGGAGCGATGGAACTCGGGAGCGATGGAACTCGGGAGCGATGGAACTCGGGGAGCGATGGAACTCGGGGAAGCGATGGAACTCGGGGAGCGATGGAACTCGAGGAGGCGATGGAACTCGGGAGCGATGGAACTCGGGGAGCGATGGAACTCGGGGAGCGATGGACCTCGGGGAGCGATGGACCTCGGGGAGCGATGGAACTCGGGGAGCGATGGAACTCGGGGAGCGATGGAACTCGGGAGCGATGGAACTCAATGTACCTCAAGGTCTGAATCTGTACTTTAACAAACCACAAAAATCTCTTCCTTCTTTTCTAGGTTCAGTTACATATAGCTGAAACATTCTGAGAGAAAGAATATTACGCCTTGATCTTTTGTGTGTTGGTTCTTAACTGTCAATGTTCAGACAAAGTGCATATTCATCCACAGACAGAAATCAGTACTCAGGGTCTGCTTCAATCAGATCAGTTTCTGCCGACATTCGCATAGCGGTTGTTTTGATGGTGTCGGAGGTGGAACTGAGCTGTCAAATCCACAAGCAGCTCCGTTGTGGTAATAATGAGGATTTGTTTACATAGCAGGTTAGGATAATTAATGTGGCAGGTTAGGATAATTCATGTAGCAGGTTAGGATAATTCATGTAGCAGGTTAGGATACTTAATGAAGCAGGTTAGGATAGTTAATGTAGCAGGTTAGGATACTTAATGTAGCAGGTTAGGATAGTTAATGTAGCAGGTTAGGATAGTTAATGTGGCAGGTTAGGATAGTTAATGTGGCAGGTTAGGATAGTTAATGTGGCAGGTTAGGATACTTAATGTAGCAGGTTAGGATACTTAATGTAGCAGGTTAGGATACTTAATGTAGCAGGTTAGGATACTTAATGTAGCAGGTTAGGATACTTAATGTAGCAGGTTAGGATAGTTAATGTAGCAGGTTAGGATACTTAATGTAGCAGGTTAGGATACTTAATGTAGCAGGTTAGGATACTTAATGTAGCAGGTTAGGAGAACTAATGCTGCAGGTTAGGTGAATTGATGCAGCAAATTAGGAGAATGAGGTAAAGGTTAGGAAAAGGATTAGGGTTAGGCTTAGCCAAAACGCCAATTGGTCACAACTGTTGTCGCCGGCACGACCATTAAATCGCAATAATAGAAATTCCATGCAAACTTGTTTACAAGTCATCTACACTTTGATTAGGCTGATAGAAGTCCTCATTATTTAGTTGAATGATTTTCAATTTGAGTGTCATTATTTCTATATAGCGTACACTTTCTCGTCCTGAACTTCTAATGCGAGTGGGAGCGAGTGATCAATCAGATCAAGCATTAAGCGAACTGCGTTGGTAGCTGCTCACCGATTTGACAACTCTGACGCAGTTCCACCTCCGACACCATCAAAACATCAGCTATGCGGGCGTGGGCTATCGCCGGTTGACGCTTTATCTGATTGAATCAAGGCCTTATTGTCTGTGTTTGATTAAAATGGGACCAGAGAAAGAGTATGATATCATTTGATGGAATATATTCAACACCAGAAAGATTAAATGTGAAAATTACAGATGTTATCTCAATTTCATTTGAAATATTTCTTCTGTCCTATCTTGAGGCCAGGTTGTCAGAGGAACCAATCATGTCGTATTAAATGATTTCCCCCCCTTTCTGATGTGGTCCCTCCTTGCTTCTGGATGGCAGTTCAATACAAACCTCAACCAGTGGTGTAAAGTACTTAAGTAAAAATACTTTAAAGTACAACATAAGTTGTTTTTTCTGTACTTTTTACATTACTATTTATATTTATGAAAACTTTTACTTCACTACATTCCTAAAGAAAATAATGTACTTTTTACTCTATACATTTTCACTGACACGAAAGTACTCATTACATGATTAATGATTAGAAAAAATGGTACAATTTACACTTATCCCTACTGCCTCTGATCTGGTGGACTTACTAAACACAACATGCCTCCTTTGTAAATGATGTGTTAGTATTGGAATGTGCCCCTGGCTAAAACCAAATACTTTTAGACTTTTATTTTACTGGGTCACTTTTACTTTAGCCATTCGGGTAGCCTAGTGGTTAGAGCGTTGGACTAGTAACCGGAAGGTTGCAAGTTCAAACCCCTGAGCTGACAAGGTACAAATCTGTCGTTCTGCCCCTGAACAGGCAGTTAACCCACTGTTTCTAGGCCGCCATTGAAAATAAGAATTTGTTCTTAACTGACTTGCCTAGTTAAATAAAGGTTAAAAAAAAACTTTTAATCAAGTATGACAATTGGGTACTTTTTCCACCACTGACCTCAATCAAATCTCTGATATCACATCATATGACACAACAAATATCCTGTTTATGATTCCACGGTATTTAGCTGAAATATTGCCTTTCGGGTTCCTTTATGAAGAGGAAACCAAAACTCATGGGGGATTCCAACGCTTCAGCCATTCGGCCAAAACGACCTTACGAGTTCCAGACAGGGCTACCTCATCACAAGAGCATATTTCCAAAGCATCTCCGATACATTCACACCAATGGGTTGATTCACCTACCCAGCATCAGCACTTTAACTGCCTTGGACTCAGCCAGCTCCTTCTTCAGCTCCTTGGCGTCTATCCCCTCCTCTCCCTCCATCTCCAGATCCTCAGGCTCGTCCATCGACATCTTGGTGGTTAGTTGTCCTGGGTGCCTCGCTACACAGAAACAGGTTTGTAGTCACCAAAGCGTGCTACAACAAAACAAGAAAATCTCCTACGGGACGATTGATTGACAGGTCGTTGAGGTGATTGAAGACCCGTTAGATTATCAATAGATGTCCAGATAGAAAGACAATGAGTTGTTAGGTAGTAGGTAGACTACTGTTCAAGGGATACTGAGTCAAAGTGTCGCTCTCTGCAGCTTCAGAGGCTAAATATCTCTGTGGTTTAAATCGCATGTCTTACAACATGGAAACACCAGAAGACAAATCCTATTAACACAGCTAATTAGGAGTGAAAAGACCAACGCAGGCCCAGTTTGGTTCCACTAGGGTTGGTTGGGGATTTGGGATGGAGAGATACTCTGACTATTGATACATTGGAGCCAGGAAAGTAGTTGTTTACATTTTCTGTAACTTGGACACCAGAGAATGGCTCTTCAGAACTTATGTTTAAGATTTATTAAAGGGGACTTGTACCTCCATTTGAGGACTTTTAAAATGCATTATATATAGCCATTGATTCTTGAAGAGTATAACTTAATGCCTCATGAGCTTGTTGTTTAACACCATTGATCGTTATCAATGTAATTGTAAACAAATACAGTAGCTTCAAAACATGGCTCATCTCCTGGATGGTCAGTCCCATGCATCCATAGATGTGTCCATGATTTTAAGAGTGGTTACAATTCTCCAGCCCCATCCCTCAGCTGTTTACCCTGCAAAATTGGGCGTTAACCGATTTTGTTATTGTAAGAACTGCAGATTTCCCCTTTTAATATGAAAAAAAGTGCAAACCCCTACTATGCTGACGCTTCCAGTACCGTAGTTTATATACACAAACTTAAAGAATTTTGACTGAAATAGGTAAGAAAAAAGGTTGACCAAAAAAACAAAAGTATGTTCATGGGCTTTAATATGGAGTTGGTCCCCCCTCTGCTGCTGTAACAGCCTCCACTCTTCTGGGAAGGCTTTCCACAAGATGTTGGAACATTGCTGCGGGGACTTGCTTCCATTCAGCCACAAGAGCATTGGTGAGTTCGGTCACTGATGTTGGGCGATTAGACATGGCTTGCAGTCGGCTTTCCAATTCATCCTAAAGGTGTTCGATGGAGGTTGAGGTCAGGGCCCTGTGCAGGAGAGTCAAGTTATTCCACGCCGATCTCGACAAACCATTTCTGTATGGTTCTCACTTTGTGCACGGGGCAACAGGTAGCTGTAGACCAGGGTTAATCTACCTCATCTCAACCTTAGACCAGGGTTAATCTACCTCATCATGACCTTAGACCAGGGTTAATCTACTTCATCACGACCTTAGACCAGGGTTAATCTACCTCATCACGACCTTAGACCAGGGTTAATCTACCTCATCACAACCTTAGACCAGGGTTAATCTACCTCATCATGACCTTAGACCAGGGTTAATCTACCTCATCATGACCTTAGACCATTAGAACAGGGTTAACCTACCTCATCATGACCTTAGACCATTAGAACAGGGTTAATCTACCTCATCACGACCTTAGACCAGGGTTAACGTACCTCATCATGACCTTAGACCATTAGAACAGGGTTAATCTACCTCATCACGACCTTAGACCAGGGTTAATCTACCTCATCATGACCTTAGACCAGGGTTAACCTACCTCATCATGACCTTAGACCATTAGAACAGGGTTAACCTACCTCATCATGACCTTAGACCATTAGAACAGGGTTAACCTACCTCATCATGACCTTAGACCATTAGAACAGGGTTAATCTACCTCATCACGACCTTAGACCAGGGTTAATCTACCTCATCATGACCTTAGACCAGGGTTAACCTACCTCATCATGACCTTAGACCATTAGAACAGGGTTAACCTACCTCATCATGACCTTAGACCATTAGAACAGGGTTAATCTACCTCATCATGACCTTAGACCAGGGTTAATCTACCTCATCATGACCTTAGACCAGGGTTAATCTACCTCATCACAACCTTAGACCAGGGTTAATCTACCTCATCATGACCTTAGACCAGGGTTAATCTACCTCATCATGATCTTAGACCAGGGTTAATCTACCTCATCACAACTGTAGACCAGGGTTAATCTACCTCATCACAACATTAGACCAGGGTTAACCTACCTCATCATGACCTTAGACCAGGGTTAATCTACCTCATCACAACTGTAGACCAGGGTTAACCTACCTCATCACAACATTAGACCAGGGTTAACCTACCTCATCATGACCTTAGACCAGGGTTAATCTACCTCATCATGACCTTAGACCAGGGTTAATCTACCTCATCACAACTGTAGACCAGGGTTATAACCTACCTCATCACAACATTAGACCAGGGTTAACCTACCTCATCACAACATTAGACCAGGGTTAACCTACCTCATCATGACCTTAGACCAGGGTTAATCTACCTCATCATGATCTTAGACCAGGGTTAATCTACCTCATCACAACTGTAGACCAGGGTTAACCTACCTCATCACAACATTAGACCAGGGTTAACCTACCTCATCATGACCTTAGACCAGGGTTAATCTACCTCATCACAACTGTAGACCAGGGTTAACCTACCTCATCACAACATTAGACCAGGGTTAACCTACCTCATCATGACCTTAGACCAGGGTTAATCTACCTCATCATGACCTTAGACCAGGGTTAATCTACCTCATCACAACTGTAGACCAGGGTTATAACCTACCTCATCACAACATTAGACCAGGGTTAACCTACCTCATCACAACATTAGACCAGGGTTAACCTACCTCATCATGACCTTAGACCAGGGTTAATCTACCTCATCACAACTGTAGACCAGGGTTAACCTACCTCATCACAACATTAGACCAGGGTTAACCTACCTCATCATGACCTTAGACCAGGGTTAATCTACCTCATCACAACTGTAGACCAGGGTTAACCTACCTCATCACAACATTAGACCAGGGTTAACCTACCTCATCATGACCTTAGACCAGGGTTAATCTACCTCATCACAACCTTAGACCAGGGTTAATCTACCTCATCATGACCTTAGACCAGGGTTAATCTACCTCATCACAACTGTAGACCAGGGTTAACCTACCTCATCATGACCTTAGACCATTAGAACAGGGTTAATCTACCTCATCACGACCTTAGACCAGGGTTAACGTACCTCATCATGACCTTAGACCATTAGAACAGGGTTAATCTACCTCATCACGACCTTAGACCAGGGTTAATCTACCTCATCATGACCTTAGACCAGGGTTAACCTACCTCATCATGACCTTAGACCATTAGAACAGGGTTAACCTACCTCATCATGACCTTAGACCATTAGAACAGGGTTAACCTACCTCATCATGACCTTAGACCATTAGAACAGGGTTAATCTACCTCATCTCGACCTTAGACCAGGGTTAATCTACCTCATCATGACCTTAGACCAGGGTTAATCTACTTCATCACGACCTTAGACCAGGGTTAATCTACCTCATCACGACCTTAGACCAGGGTTAATCTACCTCATCACAACCTTAGACCAGGGTTAATCTACCTCATCATGACCTTAGACCAGGGTTAATCTACCTCATCATGACCTTAGACCATTAGAACAGGGTTAACCTACCTCATCATGACCTTAGACCATTAGAACAGGGTTAATCTACCTCATCACGACCTTAGACCAGGGTTAACGTACCTCATCATGACCTTAGACCATTAGAACAGGGTTAATCTACCTCATCACGACCTTAGACCAGGGTTAATCTACCTCATCATGACCTTAGACCAGGGTTAACCTACCTCATCATGACCTTAGACCATTAGAACAGGGTTAACCTACCTCATCATGACCTTAGACCATTAGAACAGGGTTAACCTACCTCATCATGACCTTAGACCATTAGAACAGGGTTAATCTACCTCATCACGACCTTAGACCAGGGTTAATCTACCTCATCATGACCTTAGACCAGGGTTAACCTACCTCATCATGACCTTAGACCATTAGAACAGGGTTAACCTACCTCATCATGACCTTAGACCATTAGAACAGGGTTAATCTACCTCATCATGACCTTAGACCAGGGTTAATCTACCTCATCATGACCTTAGACCAGGGTTAATCTACCTCATCACAACCTTAGACCAGGGTTAATCTACCTCATCATGACCTTAGACCAGGGTTAATCTACCTCATCATGATCTTAGACCAGGGTTAATCTACCTCATCACAACTGTAGACCAGGGTTAACCTACCTCATCACAACATTAGACCAGGGTTAACCTACCTCATCATGACCTTAGACCAGGGTTAATCTACCTCATCACAACTGTAGACCAGGGTTAACCTACCTCATCACAACATTAGACCAGGGTTAACCTACCTCATCATGACCTTAGACCAGGGTTAATCTACCTCATCATGACCTTAGACCAGGGTTAATCTACCTCATCACAACTGTAGACCAGGGTTATAACCTACCTCATCACAACATTAGACCAGGGTTAACCTACCTCATCACAACATTAGACCAGGGTTAACCTACCTCATCATGACCTTAGACCAGGGTTAATCTACCTCATCATGACCTTAGACCAGGGTTAATCTACCTCATCACAACTGTAGACCAGGGTTAATCTACCTCATCACAACTGTAGACCAGGGTTAACCTACCTCATCACAACATTAGACCAGGGTTAACCTACCTCATCATGACCTTAGACCAGGGTTAATCTACCTCATCACAACTGTAGACCAGGGTTAACCTACCTCATCACAACATTAGACCAGGGTTAACCTACCTCATCATGACCTTAGACCAGGGTTAATCTACCTCATCATGACCTTAGACCAGGGTTAATCTACCTCATCACAACTGTAGACCAGGGTTATAACCTACCTCATCACAACATTAGACCAGGGTTAACCTACCTCATCACAACATTAGACCAGGGTTAACCTACCTCATCATGACCTTAGACCAGGGTTAATCTACCTCATCACAACTGTAGACCAGGGTTAACCTACCTCATCATGACCTTAGACCAGGGTTAATCTACCTCATCACAACTGTAGACCAGGGTTAACCTACCTCATCACAACATTAGACCAGGGTTAACCTACCTCATCATGACCTTAGACCAGGGTTAATCTACCTCATCACAACCTTAGACCAGGGTTAATCTACCTCATCATGACCTTAGACCAGGGTTAATCTACCTCATCACAACTGTAGACCAGGGTTAACCTACCTCATCATGACCTTAGACCATTAGAACAGGGTTAATCTACCTCATCACGACCTTAGACCAGGGTTAACGTACCTCATCATGACCTTAGACCATTAGAACAGGGTTAATCTACCTCATCACGACCTTAGACCAGGGTTAATCTACCTCATCATGACCTTAGACCAGGGTTAACCTACCTCATCATGACCTTAGACCATTAGAACAGGGTTAACCTACCTCATCATGACCTTAGACCATTAGAACAGGGTTAACCTACCTCATCATGACCTTAGACCATTAGAACAGGGTTAATCTACCTCATCACGACCTTAGACCAGGGTTAATCTACCTCATCATGACCTTAGACCAGGGTTAATCTACTTCATCACGACCTTAGACCAGGGTTAATCTACCTCATCACGACCTTAGACCAGGGTTAATCTACCTCATCACAACCTTAGACCAGGGTTAATCTACCTCATCATGACCTTAGACCAGGGTTAATCTACCTCATCATGACCTTAGACCATTAGAACAGGGTTAACCTACCTCATCATGACCTTAGACCATTAGAACAGGGTTAATCTACCTCCGACCTTAGACCAGGGTTAATCTACCTCATCATGACCTTAGACCATTAGAACAGGGTTAACCTACCTCATCATGACCTTAGACCATTAGAACAGGGTTAACCTACCTCATCATGACCTTAGACCATTAGAACAGGGTTAATCTACCTCATCACGACCTTAGACCAGGGTTAATCTACCTCATCATGACCTTAGACCAGGGTTAACCTACCTCATCATGACCTTAGACCATTAGAACAGGGTTAACCTACCTCATCATGACCTTAGACCATTAGAACAGGGTTAATCTACCTCATCATGACCTTAGACCAGGGTTAATCTACCTCATCATGACCTTAGACCAGGGTTAATCTACCTCATCACAACCTTAGACCAGGGTTAATCTACCTCATCATGACCTTAGACCAGGGTTAATCTACCTCATCATGATCTTAGACCAGGGTTAATCTACCTCATCACAACTGTAGACCAGGGTTAACCTACCTCATCACAACATTAGACCAGGGTTAACCTACCTCATCATGACCTTAGACCAGGGTTAATCTACCTCATCACAACTGTAGACCAGGGTTAACCTACCTCATCACAACATTAGACCAGGGTTAACCTACCTCATCATGACCTTAGACCAGGGTTAATCTACCTCATCATGACCTTAGACCAGGGTTAATCTACCTCATCACAACTGTAGACCAGGGTTATAACCTACCTCATCACAACATTAGACCAGGGTTAACCTACCTCATCACAACATTAGACCAGGGTTAACCTACCTCATCATGACCTTAGACCAGGGTTAATCTACCTCATCATGATCTTAGACCAGGGTTAATCTACCTCATCACAACTGTAGACCAGGGTTAACCTACCTCATCACAACATTAGACCAGGTTACCCTACCTCATCATGACCTTAGACCAGGGTTAATCTACCTCATCACAACTGTAGACCAGGGTTAACCTACCTCATCACAACATTAGACCAGGGTTAACCTACCTCATCATGACCTTAGACCAGGGTTAATCTACCTCATCATGACCTTAGACCAGGGTTAATCTACCTCATCACAACTGTAGACCAGGGTTATAACCTACCTCATCACAACATTAGACCAGGGTTAACCTACCTCATCACAACATTAGACCAGGGTTAACCTACCTCATCATGACCTTAGACCAGGGTTAATCTACCTCATCACAACTGTAGACCAGGGTTAACCTACCTCATCACAACATTAGACCAGGGTTAACCTACCTCATCATGACCTTAGACCAGGGTTAATCTACCTCATCACAACTGTAGACCAGGGTTAACCTACCTCATCACAACATTAGACCAGGGTTAACCTACCTCATCATGACCTTAGACCAGGGTTAATCTACCTCATCACAACCTTAGACCAGGGTTAATCTACCTCATCATGACCTTAGACCAGGGTTAATCTACCTCATCACAACTGTAGACCAGGGTTAACCTACCTCATCACAACATTAGACCAGGGTTAACCTACCTCATCATGACCTTAGACCAGGGTTAATCTACCTCATCACAACTGTAGACCAGGGTTAATCTACCTCATCACAACTGTAGACCAGGGTTAATCTACCTCATCACAACTGTAGACCAGGGTTAATCTACCTCATCACAACTGTAGACCAGGGTTAATCTACCTCATCACAACTGTAGACCAGGGTTAATCTACCTCATCACAACCTTAGAACAGGGTTAATCTACCTCATCACAACCTTAGACCAGAGTTAATCTACCTCATCACAACTGTAGACCAGGGTTAATCTACCTCATCACAACTGTAGACCAGGGTTAACCTACCTCATCACAACATTAGACCAGGGTTAACCTACCTCATCATGACCTTAGACCAGGGTTAATCTACCTCATCACAACTGTAGACCAGGGTTAACCTACCTCATCACAACATTAGACCAGGGTTAACCTACCTCATCATGACCTTAGACCAGGGTTAATCTACCTCATCATGACCTTAGACCAGGGTTAATCTACCTCATCACAACTGTAGACCAGGGTTAACCTACCTCATCACAACATTAGACCAGGGTTAACCTACCTCATCACAACATTAGACCAGGGTTAACCTACCTCATCATGACCTTAGACCAGGGTTAATCTACCTCATCACAACTGTAGACCAGGGTTAACCTACCTCATCACAACATTAGACCAGGGTTAACCTACCTCATCATGATCTTAGACCAGGGTTAATCTACCTCATCACAACTGTAGACCAGGGTTAACCTACCTCATCACAACATTAGACCAGGGTTAACCTACCTCATCATGACCTTAGACCAGGGTTAATCTACCTCATCATGACCTTAGACCAGGGTTAATCTACCTCATCACAACCTTAGACCAGGGTTAATCTACCTCATCATGACCTTAGACCAGGGTTAATCTACCTCATCACAACTGTAGACCAGGGTTAACCTACCTCATCACAACATTAGACCAGGGTTAACCTACCTCATCATGACCTTAGACCAGGGTTAATCTACCTCATCATGACCTTAGACCAGGGTTAATCTACCTCATCTGTAGACCAGGGTTAATCTACATCATGACCTTAGACCAGGATTAATCTACCTCATCACAACATTAGACCAGGATTAATCTACCTCATCATGACCTTAGACCAGGGTTAATCTACCTCATCACAACCTTAGACCAGGGTTAATCTACCTCATCACAACATTAGACCAGGATTAATCTACCTCATCACAACATTAGACCAGGATTAATCTACCTCATCATGACCTTAGACCAGGGTTAATCTACCTCATCATGACCTTAGACCAGGGTTAATCTACCTCATCATGACCTTAGACCAGGGTTAATCTACCTCATCACAACATTAGAAGGGTTCTACCTCATCATGACCTTAGACCAGGGTTAATCTACCTCATCACAACCTTAGACCAGGGTTAATCTACCTCATCATGACCTTAGACCAGGGTTAATCTACCTCATCACAACTTAGACCAGGGTTAACCTACCTCATCATGACCTTAGACCATTAGAACAGGGGACCTTAGACCAGGGTTAACTACCTCATCATGACCTTAGACCATTAGAACAGGGTTAACCTACCTCATCATGACCTTAGACCATTAGAACAGGGTTAACCTACCTCATCACGACCTTAGACCAGGGTTAATCTACCTCATCATGACCTTAGACCAGGGTTAACCTACCTCATCATGACCTTAGACCATTAGAACAGGGTTAACCTACCTCATCATGACCTTAGACCATTAGAACAGGGTTAACCTACCTCATCATGACCTTAGACCATTAGAACAGGGTTAATCTACCTCATCACGACCTTAGACCAGGGTTAATCTACCTCATCATGACCTTAGACCAGGGTTAACCTACCTCATCATGACCTTAGACCATTAGAACAGGGTTAACCTACCTCATCATGACCTTAGACCATTAGAACAGAGTTAATCTACCTCATCATGACCTTAGACCAGGGTTAATCTACCTCATCATGACCTTAGACCAGGGTTAATCTACCTCATCACAACCTTAGACCAGGGTTAATCTACCTCATCATGACCTTAGACCAGGGTTAATCTACCTCATCACAACTGTAGACCAGGGTTATAACCTACCTCATCACAACATTAGACCAGGGTTAACCTACCTCATCACAACATTAGATCAGGGTTAACCTACCTCATCATGACCTTAGACCAGGGTTAATCTACCTCATCATGATCTTAGACCAGGGTTAATCTACCTCATCACAACTGTAGACCAGGGTTAACCTACCTCATCACAACATTAGACCAGGGTTAACCTACCTCATCATGACCTTAGACCAGGGTTAATCTACCTCATCATGACCTTAGACCAGGGTTAACCTACCTCATCACAACATTAGACCAGGGTTAACCTACCTCATCATGACCTTAGACCAGGGTTAATCTACCTCATCATGACCTTAGACCAGGGTTAATCTACCTCATCACAACTGTAGACCAGGGTTATAACCTACCTCATCACAACATTAGACCAGGGTTAACCTACCTCATCACAACATTAGACCAGGGTTAACCTACCTCATCATGACCTTAGACCAGGGTTAATCTACCTCATCACAACTGTAGACCAGGGTTAACCTACCTCATCACAACATTAGACCAGGGTTAACCTACCTCATCATGACCTTAGACCAGGGTTAATCTACCTCATCACAACTGTAGACCAGGGTTAACCTACCTCATCACAACATTAGACCAGGGTTAACCTACCTCATCATGACCTTAGACCAGGGTTAATCTACCTCATCACAACCTTAGACCAGGGTTATTCTACCTCATCATGACCTTAGACCAGGGTTAATCTACCTCATCACAACTGTAGACCAGGGTTAACCTACCTAATCACAACATTAGACCAGGGTTAACCTACCTCATCATGACCTTAGACCAGGGTTAATCTACCTCATCACAACTGTAGACCAGGGTTAATCTACCTCATCACAACTGTAGACCAGGTTAATCTACCTCATCACAACTGTAGACCAGGGTTAATCTACCTCATCACAACTGTAGACCAGGGTTAATCTACCTCATCACAACTGTAGACCAGGGTTAATCTACCTCATCACAACCTTAGAACAGGGTTAATCTACCTCATCACAACCTTAGACCAGAGTTAATCTACCTCATCACAACTGTAGACCAGGGTTAATCTACCTCATCACAACTGTAGACCAGGGTTAACCTACCTCATCACAACATTAGACCAGGGTTAACCTACCTCATCATGACCTTAGACCAGGGTTAATCTACCTCATCACAACTGTAGACCAGGGTTAACCTACCTCATCACAACATTAGACCAGGGTTAACCTACCTCATCATGACCTTAGACCAGGGTTAATCTACCTCATCATGACCTTAGACCAGGGTTAATCTACCTCATCACAACTGTAGACCAGGGTTAACCTACCTCATCACAACATTAGACCAGGGTTAACCTACCTCATCACAACATTAGACCAGGGTTAACCTACCTCATCATGACCTTAGACCAGGGTTAATCTACCTCATCACAACTGTAGACCAGGGTTAACCTACCTCATCACAACATTAGACCAGGGTTAACCTACCTCATCATGACCTTAGACCAGGGTTAATCTACCTCATCACAACTGTAGACCAGGGTTAACCTACCTCATCACAACATTAGACCAGGGTTAACCTACCTCATCATGACCTTAGACCAGGGTTAATCTACCTCATCATGACCTTAGACCAGGGTTAATCTACCTCATCACAACCTTAGACCAGGGTTAATCTACCTCATCATGGCCTTAGACCAGGGTTAATCTACCTCATCACAACTGTAGACCAGGGTTAACCTACCTCATCACAACATTAGACCAGGGTTAACCTACCTCATCATGACCTTAGACCAGGGTTAATCTACCTCATCATGACCTTAGACCAGGGTTAATCTACCTCATCACAACCTTAGACCAGGGTTAATCTACCTCATCACAACATTAGACCAGGATTAATCTACCTCATCACAACATTAGACCAGGATTAATCTACCTCATCATGACCTTAGACCAGGGTTAATCTACCTCATCATGACCTTAGACCAGGGTTAATCTACCTCATCATGACCTTAGACCAGGGTTAATCTACCTCATCATGACCTTAGACCAGGGTTAATCTACCTCATCATGGCCTTAGACCAGGGTTAATCTACCTCATCATGACCTTAGACCAGGGTTAATCTACCTCATCACATTCTTAGACCAGGGTTAATCTACCTCATCATGACCTTAGACCATTAGAACAGGGTTAACCTACCTCATCATGACCTTAGACCATTAGAACAGGGTTAATCTACCTCATCATGACCTTAGACCATTAGAACAGGGTTAACCTACCTCATCATGACCTTAGACCATTAGAACAGGGTTAATCTACCTCATCACAACCTTAGACCAGGGTTAATCTACCTCATCACAACCTTAGACCAGGGTTAATCTACCTCATCACCCCCTTAGACCAGGGTTAATCTACCTCATCACAACCTTAGACCAGGGTTAATCTACCTCATCATGACCTTAGACCAGGGTTAATCTACCTCATCATGACCTTAGACCAGGGTTAATCTACCTCATCACAACTGTAGACCAGGGTTAACCTACCTCATCACAACATTAGACCAGGGTTAACCTACCTCATCATGACCTTAGACCAGGGTTAATCTACCTCATCACAACTGTAGACCAGGGTTAACCTACCTCATCACAACATTAGACCAGGGTTAACCTACCTCATCATGACCTTAGACCAGGGTTAATCTACCTCATCATGACCTTAGACCAGGGTTAATCTACCTCATCACAACTGTAGACCAGGGTTAACCTACCTCATCACAACATTAGACCAGGGTTAACCTACCTCATCACAACATTAGACCAGGGTTAACCTACCTCATCATGACCTTAGACCAGGGTTAATCTACCTCATCACAACTGTAGACCAGGGTTAATCTACCTCATCACAACATTAGACCAGGGTTAACCTACCTCATCATGACCTTAGACCAGGGTTAATCTACCTCATCACAACTGTAGACCAGGGTTAACCTACCTCATCACAACATTAGACCAGGGTTAACCTACCTCATCATGACCTTAGACCAGGGTTAATCTACCTCATCACAACCTTAGACCAGGGTTAATCTACCTCATCATGACCTTAGACCAGGGTTAATCTACCTCATCACAACTGTAGACCAGGGTTAACCTACCTCATCACAACATTAGACCAGGGTTAACCTACATCATCATGACCTTAGACCAGGGTTAATCTACCTCATCATAACCTTAGACCAGGGTTAATCTACCTCATCACAACTGTAGACCAGGGTTAATCTACCTCATCATGACCTTAGACCAGGATTAATCTACCTCATCACAACATTAGACCAGGATTAATCTACCTCATCATGACCTTAGACCAGGGTTAATCTACCTCATCACAACCTTAGACCAGGGTTAATCTACCTCATCACAACATTAGACCAGGATTAATCTACCTCATCACAACATTAGACCAGGATTAATCTACCTCATCACAACATTAGACCAGGATTAATCTACCTCATCATGACCTTAGACCAGGGTTAATCTACCTCATCATGACCTTAGACCAGGATTAATCTACCTCATCACAACATTAGACCAGGATTAATCTACCTCATCATGACCTTAGACCAGGGTTAATCTACCTCATCACAACCTTAGACCAGGGTTAATCTACCTCATCACAACATTAGACCAGGATTAATCTACCTCATCACAACATTAGACCAGGATTAATCTACCTCATCATGACCTTAGACCAGGGTTAATCTACCTCATCATGACCTTAGACCAGGGTTAATCTACCTCATCATGACCTTAGACCAGGGTTAATCTACCTCATCACAACATTAGACCAGGGTTAATCTACCTCATCATGACCTTAGACCAGGGTTAATCTACCTCATCATGGCCTTAGACCAGGGTTAATCTACCTCATCATGACCTTAGACCAGGGTTAATCTACCTCATCACATTCTTAGACCAGGGTTAATCTACCTCATCATGACCTTAGACCATTAGAACAGGGTTAACCTACCTCATCATGACCTTAGACCATTAGAACAGGGTTAATCTACCTCATCATGACCTTAGACCATTAGAACAGGGTTAACCTACCTCATCATGACCTTAGACCATTAGAACAGGGTTAATCTACCTCATCACAACCTTAGACCAGGGTTAATCTACCTCATCACAAACTTAGACCAGAGTTAATCTACCTCATCATGACCTTAGACCAGGGTTAATCTACCTCATCACAACTGTAGACCAGGGTTAATCTACCTCATCACAACTGTAGACCAGGGTTAATCTACCTCATCACAACTGTAGACCAGGGTTAATCTACCTCATCACAACTGTAGACCAGGGTTAATCTACCTCATCACAACCTTAGACCAGAGTTAATCTACCTCATCACAACTGTAGACCAGGGTTAATCTACCTCATCACAACTGTAGACCAGGGTTAATCTACCTCATCACAACTGTAGACCAGGGCTAACCTACCTCATCACAACCTTAGACCAGGGTTAATCTACCTCATCATGACCTTAGACCAGGGCTAACCTACCTCATCATGACCTTAGACCAGGGTTAATCTACCTCATCACAACCTTAGACCAGGGTTAATCTACCTCATCATGACTTTAGACCAGGGTTAATCTACCTCATCACAACCTTAGACCAGGGTTAATCTACCTCATCACAACTGTAGACCAGGGTTAATCTACCTCATCACAACTGTAGACCAGGATTAATCTACCTCATCACAACTGTAGACCAGGATTAATCTACCTCATCACAACCTTAGACCAGGGTTAATCTACCTCATCACAACCTTAGACCAGGGTTAATCTACCTCATCATGACCTTAGACCAGGGTTAATCTACCTCATCATGACCTTAGACCAGGGTTAATCTACCTCATCATGACCTTAGACCAGGGTTAATCTACCTCATCATCGTTGCTGAAACTGTGCTGGAAAGGACAATGTGAAAGGAACATCTCCGCGCTAGCACAGTACGGTTCGGGTCAGCACAATAGTGTGAGAAGGGTATGGGGGTCGGTTAACCTACCTCATCATGACATTAGACCATTAGAACAGGGTTAACGTACCTCATCATGACCTTAGACCATTAGAACAGGGTTAACGTACCTCATCATGACCTTAGACCATTAGAACAGGGTTAACATACCTCATCATGACCTTAGACCATTAGAACAGGGTTAACGTACCTCATCATGACCTTAGACCATTAGAACAGGGTTAACATACCTCATCATGACATTAGACCATTAGAACAGGGTTAACGTACCACATCATGACCTTAGACCATTAGAACAGGGTTAACCTACCTCATCATGACATTAGACCATTAGAACAGGGTTAACCTACCTCATCATGACATTAGACCATTAGAACAGGGTTAACGTACCTCATCATGACCTTAGACCATTAGAACAGGGTTAACGTACCTCATCATGACCTTAGACCATTAGAACAGGGTTAACCTACCTCATCATGACCTTAGACCATTAGAACAGGGTTAACCTACCTCATCATGACCTTAGACCATTAGAACAGGGTTAATCTACCTCATCACAACCTTAGACCAGGGTTAATCTACCTCATCACAACCTTAGACCAGGGTTAATCTACCTCATCATGACCTTAGACCAGGGTTAATCTACCTCATCACAACCTTAGACCAGGGTTAATCTACCTCATCATGACCTTAGACCAGGGTTAATCTACCTCATCACAACTGTAGACCAGGGTTAATCTACCTCATCACAACCTTAGACCAGAGTTAATCTACCTCATCATGACCTTAGACCAGGGTTAATCTACCTCATCACAACTGTAGACCAGGGTTAATCTACCTCATCACAACTGTAGACCAGGGTTAATCTACCTCATCACAACTGTAGACCAGGGGTAATCTACCTCATCACAACTGTAGACCAGGGTTAATCTACCTCATCACAACCTTAGACCAGGGTTAATCTACCTCATCACAACCTTAGACCAGAGTTAATCTACCTCATCACAACTGTAGACCAGGGTTAATCTACCTCATCACAACTGTAGACCAGGATTAATCTACCTCATCACAACTGTAGACCAGGGTTAATCTACCTCATCACAACTGTAGACCAGGGGTAATCTACCTCATCACAACTGTAGACCAGGGTTAATCTACCTCATCACAACCTTAGACCAGGGTTAATCTACCTCATCACAACCTTAGACCAGAGTTAATCTACCTCATCACAACTGTAGACCAGGGTTAATCTACCTCATCACAACTGTAGACCAGGATTAATCTACCTCATCACAACCTTAGACCAGGGTTAATCTACCTCATCATGACTTTAGACCATTAGAACAGGGTTAACCTACCTCATCATGACCTTAGACCATTAGAACAGGGTTAACGTACCTCCTCACAACCTTAGACCAGGGTTAACATACCTCATCATGACCTTAGACCATTAGACCAGGGTTAACCTACCTCATCATGACATTAGACCATTAGACCAGGGTTAACCTACCTCATCATGACATTAGACCATTAGAACAGGGTTAACATACTTCATCATGACCTTAGACCATTAGAACAGGGTTAACGTACCTCATCGCAACTGTAGACCAGGATTAATCTACCTCATCACAACCTTAGACCAGGGTTAATCTACCTCATCATGACCTTAGACCATTAGAACAGGGTTAACCTACCTCATCATGACCTTAGACCATTAGAACAGGGTTAACGTACCTCCTCACAACCTTAGACCAGGGTTAACATACCTCATCATGACCTTAGACCATTAGACCAGGGTTAACCTACCTCATCATGACATTAGACCATTAGACATTTACATTACATTTAAGTCATTTAGCAGACACTCTTATCCAGAGCAACTTACAAATTAGACCAGGGTTAACCTACCTCATCATGACATTAGACCATTAGAACAGGGTTAACATACTTCATCATGACCTTAGACCATTAGAACAGGGTTAACGTACCTCATCATGACCTTAGACCATGGTTAACAACCTCTCCAATTCCTGTCCCGGAGAGCTAGTGGGTGTGCAGGGTTTTGATACAGCCCTGCAGTAACACACCTGATTCATCTAATCGTCATGGTCCAGATAGAGACAGTGATTAGTCGATTATTTGTATCGGGTGTGTTAAGTCCTTGGTTTCGTGTGCGTGAGACCAAGGTTCTGATCTTTTGAGGAGATTACCCCCACAGAGCCCATGTTCCACCCAGGGAGGGACAGGCTGGGCAGATGGCCATATGTGTGGGTGGA
Organism: Oncorhynchus masou masou; assembly: GCF_036934945.1. Taxonomy (NCBI): domain Eukaryota; kingdom Metazoa; phylum Chordata; class Actinopteri; order Salmoniformes; family Salmonidae; genus Oncorhynchus; species Oncorhynchus masou. The sequence continues at coordinate 23,783 of NW_027006757.1, forward strand.
GTGTGGCTTGTTTTGGGAAACTGGGTCACCCTGCTCAGCCATGTAACAACCCCAAAGCTTTGCATGTCAAGAGTTTAATACCAAGCGGGTGACCCAGTCCTAGACTTCCAGAGCCAATCCAAGCGTGTTGCACCTTTTTAGGGTACTGTTGATTGTCACGTATGATCAAATGGTATTTGAACCCGGGCCATCTGCGCACCACAACACCGCGAGTTTCCCCAATGAGTTACACCCTTTTCCCTCTGAGTTACACCCTTTTCCCTCTGAGTTACACCCTTTTCCCTCTGAGTTACACCCTTTTCCCTCTGAGTTACACCCTTTTCCCTCTGAGTTACACCCTTTTCCCTCTGAGTTACACCCTTCCCTCTGAGTTACACCCTTTCCCGCTGAGTTACACCCTTTCCCGCTGAGTTACACCCTTTTCCCTCTGAGTTACACCCTTCCCTCTGAGTTACACCCTTTTCCCTCTGAGTTACACCCTTTTCCCGCTGAGTTACACCCTTTTCCCGCTGAGTTACACCCTTCCCTGCTGAGTTACACCCTTCCCTGCTGAGTTACACCCTTCCCTGCTGAGTTACACCCTTTCCCGCTGAGTTACACCCTTTTCCTCTGAGTTACACCCTTTTCCCTCTGAGTTACACCCTTCCCTGCTGAGTTACACCCTTCCCTGCTGAGTTACACCCTTTTCCCTCTGAGTTACACCCTTTTCCCTCTGAGTTACACCCTTCCCTGCTGAGTTACACCCTTCCCTGCTGAGTTACACCCTTTTCCCTCTGAGTTACACCCTTTTCCCTCTGAGTTACACCCTTCCCTGCTGAGTTACACCCTTTTCCCTCTGAGTTACACCCTTTTCCCTCTGAGTTACACCCTTCCCTCTGAGTTACACCCTTTCCCGCTGAGTTACACCCTTTTCCCTCTGAGTTACACCCTTTCCCGCTGAGTTACACCCTTTTCCCTCTGAGTTACACCCTTCCCTCTGAGTTACACCCTTTTCCCTCTGAGTTACACCCTTTTCCCGCTGAGTTACACCCTTCCCTGCTGAGTTACACCCTTCCCTGCTGAGTTACACCCTTTCCCTCTGAGTTACACCCTTTTCCCTCTGAGTTACACCCTTTTCCCTCTGAGTTACACCCTTTTCCCTCTGAGTTACACCCTTCCCTGCTGAGTTACACCCTTTCCCTCTGAGTTACACCCTTTTCCCTCTGAGTTACACCCTTTTCCCTCTGAGTTACACCCTTACCTCTGAGTTACACCCTTTTCCCTCTGAGTTACACCCTTTCCCGCTGAGTTACACCCTTCCCTCTGAGTTACACCCTTTCCCGCTGAGTTACACCCTTTCCCGCTGAGTTACACCCTTCCCTCTGAGTTACACCCTTTCCCGCTGAGTTACACCCTTTCCCTCTGAGTTACACCCTTCCCTCTGAGTTACACCCTTTTCCCTCTGAGTTACACCCTTCCCTCTGAGTTACACCCTTTTCCCTCTGAGTTACACCCTTTCCCGCTGAGTTACACCCTTTTCCCTCTGAGTTACACCCTTTTCCCGCTGAGTTACACCCTTCCCTGCTGAGTTACACCCTTCCCTGCTGAGTTACACCCTTTCCCGCTGAGTTACACCCTTTTCCCTCTGAGTTACACCCTTTTCCCTCTGAGTTACACCCTTCCCTCTGAGTTACACCCTTCCCTCTGAGTTACACCCTTTTCCCTCTGAGTTACACCCTTTTCCCTCTGAGTTACACCCTTTTCCCTCTGAGTTACACCCTTCCCTCTGAGTTACACCCTTCCCTCTGAGTTACACCCTTCCCTGCTGAGTTCCTCATCACGCAAGCAACCAGATCACATATTTTACTCATGCTCCATACTTAGATCATGTTTATGGTCATTGAAGAACACTAACAGAATCCTCCATACCATGTATACAGTATAAGGACCCATCCATAAGAGAGTTTTCTATACCTAGCCCACTGTTATTCTACTAGCACTACCTGAAGCTTGTGAAAAGCTCCAAACGTTTGCATGTCAAGAGGTTAACTGTTTAATACGGAGCATGTGGCCCTGACTAAGATAAAGGAATGAGAGGCCTCCACTGCACCCAAATACACGTAAATAGACTCCCAGCAGGGCCAATCCTATTGCCTCCTGGACCTTTTGGATCTTGTTAGTCCACGCAACTATTTGCAGAGTCAGTGCCATGTGTAACCAACTGGTCTTTGACCCCGTTGTCGTCTGCCCAATCACTGCAAACCGCCTCCAACCAATTTAGTAAATTGTTAAATAACAATAGGTTGTTTTTGGAACACTGCCTTTAGCCGAAGCAAGGACTTGTGAGGTAGAGGTCAGAAACAGTCTGGCTATAGGGCAGTGTAATCAAACGCACGTGATAATTATTTTGGCTAACAACGGGAGTGTGTTAGAAATGTCAAATCAACTCAAATGTTATTTGTCACATGCGCCAAATACAACAGGTGTAATAGACCTTACCAAATTAATTACGTCTCATAGCAAAGAGGCTGAATATGCCTAAAAAACTGTTTTTCTGCTTTGCATTATGGGGTAAGTTGATGATAACAAAAATAATATTTAATCAATTTTAGAACAAGGCTGTAACGTAACAAAATGTTGAAAAGTCAAGGGGTCAGCAAGTAGCAGCTGCGTAAAAAAAGGGTCCCACTCCCTCCCTGGTACAGCTCTCTCTCTCTCTCTCTCTCGCTACATCTCTCTCTCTCTCTCTCTACATCTCTCTGTCTCGCTCTGTCTCTCTGTTACGAATCCCTTTTGGCCCGATAGTCTAGGGGGGATGGTAATGAGACCCGTGACATAACTCATGCAAATTATTATTGTGACAAAATAAAAGTGTGAACGAAATAACCACGACAACAGAAATCTACCGTCAAACTCCAGGTTTATTTATAAACACACGGTAATGGGGGGAGCAGGAAAAGGGGCTGAGCTGGACCCAAGGAAAGAAACAATAAGTATTCAAAAACACCCCTAAGCTAGACTAGCCTACTTTAACAACAGCTAACTAACTAACCAAAAATACAGTGGGTGGTCCGCCCAGTTCTAACTAGTGTATTTAACAAAGTTCACCTACGGGGTAGTGTATGCCCATGGGCGACTTGTCTTAGTTTCCCCCTTTCCCACCAGCAACAAACAAACACCATAACCAAAAACAATACTCACAGGTGATGACAAAGTGCTATGAGGTGTTTAAACAAAAGAGAAGTTAAGACACAAAGGAGAGTGAAACACAGAGACCTACAGACATGGCATTTACAGAGAGATTGAGCTCTAGAACAAACAAATGATGGGGTTTTTAAACCATGGGGAAGGAACTGTGATAGGTTAGGTTAGGAAATAGGAGGAGGTGTGTCTTCTGATTGAGGATTGATTGTTGACTGATTGGGGAGTGATGATTTTCACCTGTGAGGGGAGAAGGAGAGAAAAGAAACACACACACAGGATACACACACACACACAGGATAACTCTATCCGTAACACTCTCTCTGTCTCTCTCTCTCTCTCTACATCTCTCTGTCTCTCTCTCTCTCGCTCGCTCTCTCTCTACATCTCTCTCTCTACATCTCGCTCTCTCTCTCTACATCTCTCTGTCTCTCGCTCGCTCTCTCTCTACATCTCTCTCTACATCTCTCTCTACATCTCTCTCTGTCTCTCTCGCTCGCTCTCTCTCTACATCTCTCTCTACATCTCTCTCTCTACATCTCTCTCTCTATCTCTCTCTCTCTCTCTACATCTCTCTCTCTCTCCCTCTCTCTACATCTCTCTCTACATCTCTCTCTCTTTCTCTCTCTCTTTCTCTCTCTCTCTACATCTCTCTCTCTACATCTCTCCCTCTCTCTCGCTCGCTCTCTTTCTCTCGCTCTTTCACTCGCTCTCTGTACAAAGAAAAAAAACATTAAAAATACTGTATCTGTTGTCTCTCTGTGTTTCATAAATGTCCTTTAATTCGCAAGAGGCTGAAAATATCTCACTGGAGAAAGCATCCAAGTGAATGAAACAGCGCCCCTCTGTCTCAGTAAGGTGTAGCGTATCTGATGCGTTCTGGTCGGAAGGAGTATGACGTTGTCGCCTGCGAACATTTGGAGAAAAAATATATATAAAATAATCAGCCAATCAGTGTTGAGCTAAACTGAGGGTGCTCAGCTGTGAATGGTTCTGGCGCAACAACAAAAAAAGGGTCAAGGGAAGCCAGTTTGGGTTTGGCTTCAGACCAACAACATCATAAGCCAAACATCATTATTGACATAAAATAAACTTGAACTGTTGCATCTCATTGTGTTGTTGTCCTCTACTGGCTAGATAGCTAAAATGGAGCCTTTCCAAAATTAGCCATGAATGGAGATAGGGATTTGTACTTGTGGCTTTTGTACTCCAGTCCCTAGACACAACACATACACCATAATGTATCCTATACAAGATGGGGTCTAGATGGGTGGTCTGGTAGGGGTCCAGATGGGTGGGCCAGATGGGTGGTCCAGTAGGGGGTCTAGATGGGTGGTCCAGTAGGGGGTCTAGATGGGTGGTCCAGTAGGGGGTCTAGATGGGTGGTCTAGTAGCGGGTCTAGATGGGTGGTTCAGTAGGGGGTCTAGATGGGTGGTCTAGTAGGGGTCTAGATGGGTGGGCCAGATGGGTGGTCCAGATGGGTGGGCCAGATGGGGGTCTAGATGGGTGGTCCAGTAGGGGGTCTAGATGGGTGGTCTAGTAGCGGGTCCGGATAGGTGGTCCAGTAGGGGGTCCAGATGAGTGGTCCAGTAGGGGGTCTAGATGGGTGGTCCAGTAGGGTGTCTAGATGGGTGGTCCAGTAGGGGGTCTAGATGGGTGGTCCAGTAGGGGGTCTAGATGGGTGGTCTAGTAGCGGGTCCAGATGGGTGGTTCAGTAGGGGGGCGGGGGAGGGGATCAAGTAGGGGGTGTGGATGGGTGGTCCAGTAGGGGTTCTAGATGGGTGGTCGAGTAGGGGTCTAGATGGGTTGTCCAGTAGGGGGTCCGGATGGGTGGTCCAGCAGGGGTTCTAGATGGGTGGTCGAGTAGGGGTCTAGATGGGTGGTCGAGTAGGGGTCTAGATGGGTTGTCCAGTAGGGGGTCCGGATGGGTGGTCCAGCAGGGGTTCTAGATGGGTGGTCGAGTAGGGGTTCTAGATGGGTGGTCGAGTAGGGTCTAGATGGGTTGTCCAGTAGGGGGTCCGGATGGGTGGTCCAGCAGGGGTTCTAGATGGGTGGTCGAGTAGGGGTTCTAGATGGGTGGTCGAGTAGGGGTTCTAGATGGGTGGTCCAGCAGGGGTTCTAGATGGGTGGTCGAGTAGGGGTCTAGATGGGTGGTCGAGTAGGGGTCTAGATGGGTGGTCGAGTAGGGGTCTAGATGGGTTGTCCAGTAGGGGGTCCGGATGGGTGGTCCAGCAGGGGTTCTAGATGGGTGGTCGAGTAGGGGTTCTAGATGGGTGGTCGAGTAGGGGTCTAGATGGGTTGTCCAGTAGGGGGTCCGGATGGGTGGTCCAGCAGGGGTTCTAGATGGGTGGTCGAGTAGGGGTTCTAGATGGGTGGTCGAGTAGGGGTCTAGACGGGTTGTCCAGTAGGGGGTCCGGATGGGTGGTCCAGCAGGGGTCCAGATGGGTGGGCCAGATGGGTGGGCCAGATGGGTGGGCCAGATGGGTGGTCCAGCAGGGGTCCAGATGGGTGGGCCAGATGGGTGGGCCAGATGGGTGGGCCAGATGGGTGGGCCAGATGGGTGGGCCAGATGGGTGGGCAATAGGGGGTCCAGTAGGGGGTCCAGAAGTTGAAGAACAACGGTTCTTTAAAACATTAGCCCTTCTTTATTCAGGTTAACCGGAGCCGGTCAAGTATCTGCATTGAGTTGGGATCTCCGGTTCTCCCACTGCTGTGCACAGGCGGCTCAACCCCTACTGTAAGTGGGCACGTGGCCTCCGCCACATCCCCCTTATCAAGACATGCCTTTTCCCTTACAAGATAAAACAATAACAATTACAATAACAATTCTCTATAAATCCTGGTTACAATTCTTTGCATAGTGAACACTGCATTTAAATAACACATTTCTACTTCCTCAACCAGCCTCTGAGCTGCTTTTACTTCTCTACCTAATCGTCTCATTTCGACAGGCTGCCCTGATGGATCTGATACAGGAGTGTCTGGGCTTTTCTACCTAATCGTCTCATTTCGGCAGGCTGCCCTGGTGGGTCCGACACAGGAGTGTCTGGGCTTCTCTACCTAATCGTCTCATTTCGACAGGCTGTCCTGGTGGATCTGATACAGGAGTGTCTGGGCTTCTCTACCCTAATCGTCTCATTTCGACAGGCTGTCCTGGTGGATCTGATACAGGAGTGTCTGGGCTTCTCTACCTAATCGTCTCATTTCGACAGGCTGCCCTGGTGGATCTGATACAGGAGTGTCTGGGCTTCTCTACCTAATCGTCTCATTTCGACAGGCTGTCCTGGTGGATCTGATACAGGAGTGTCTGGGCTTCTCTACCTAATCGTCTCATTTCGACAGGCTGCCCTGGTGGGTCTGATACAGGAGTGTCTGGGCTTCTCTACCTAATCGTCTCATTTCGGCAGGCTGCCCTGGTGGGTCCGACACAGGAGTGTCTGGGCTTCTCTACCTAATCGTCTCATTTCGACAGGCTGTCCTGGTGGATCTGATACAGGAGTGTCTGGGCTTCTCTACCTAATCGTCTCATTTCGACAGGCTGTCCTGGTGGATCTGATACAGGAGTGTCTGGGCTTCTCTACCTAATCGTCTCATTTCGACAGGCTGCCCTGGTGGGTCTGATACAGGAGTGTCTGGGCTTCTCTACCTAATCGTCTCATTTCGGCAGGCTGCCCTGGTGGGTCTGACACAGGAGTGTCTGGGCTTCTCTACCTAATCGTCTCATTTCGACAGGCTGTCCTGGTGGGTCTGATACAGGAGTGTCTGGGCTTCTCTACCTAATCGCCTCATTTCGACAGGCTGTCCTGGTGGATCTGATACAGGAGTGTCTGGGCTTCTCTACCTAATCGTCTCATTTCGACAGGCTGTCCTGGTGGATCTGATACAGGAGTGTCTGGGCTTCTCTACCTAATCGTCTCATTTCGACAGGCTGCCCTGGTGGATCTGATACAGGAGTGTCTGGGCTTCTCTACCTAATCGTCTCATTTCGACAGGCTGCCCTGGTGGATCTGATACAGGAGTGTCTGGGCTTCTCTACCTAATCGTCTCATTTCGACAGGCTGTCCTGGTGGATCTGATACAGGAGTGTCTGGGCTTCTCTACCTAATCGTCTCATTTCGGCAGGCTGCCCTGGTGGGTCTGACACAGGAGTGTCTGGGCTTCTCTACCTAATCGTCTCATTTCGACAGGCTGTCCTGGTGGGTCTGATACAGGAGTGTCTGGGCTTCTCTACCTAATCGTCTCATTTCGACAGGCTGTCCTGGTGGATCTGATACAGGAGTGTCTGGGCTTCTCTACCTAATCGTCTCATTTCGACAGGCTGTCCTGGTGGATCTGATACAGGAGTGTCTGGGCTTCTCTACCTAATCGTCTCATTTCGACAGGCTGCCCTGGTGGATCTGATACAGGAGTGTCTGGGCTTCTCTACCTAATCGTCTCATTTCGACAGGCTGCCCTGGTGGATCTGATACAGGAGTGTCTGGGCTTCTCTACCTAATCGTCTCATTTCGGCAGGCTGCCCTGGTGGGTCTGATACAGGAGTGTCTGGGCTTTCTACCTAATCGTCTCATTTCGACAGGCTGCCCTGGTGGGTCTGATACAGGAGTGTCTGGGCTTCTCTACCTAATCGTCTCATTTCGACAGGCTGTCCTGGTGGATCTGATACAGGAGTGTCTGGGCTTCTCTACCTAATCGTCTCATTTCGACAGGCTGTCTTGGTGGGTCTAACACAGGAGTGTCTGGGCTTCTCTACCTAATCGTCTCATTTCGACAGGCTGCCCTGGTGGGTCTGATACAGGAGTGTCTGGGCTTCTCTACCTAATCGTCTCATTTCGACAGGCTGCCCTGGTGGATCTGATACAGGAGTGTCTGGGCTTCTCTACCTAATCGTCTCATTTCGACAGGCTGCCCTGGTGGGTCTGATACAGGAGTGTCTGGGCTTCTCTACCTAATCGTCTCATTTCGACAGGCTGCCCTGGTGGGTCTGATACAGGAGTGTCTGGGCTTCTCTACCTAATCGTCTCATTTCGACAGGCTGCCCTGGTGGGTCTGATACAGGAGTGTCTGGGCTTCTCTACCTAATCTCTCATTTCGACAGGCTGTCCTGGTGGATCTGATACAGGAGTGTCTGGGCTTCTCTACCTAATCGTCTCATTTTGACAGGCTGCCCTGGTGGATCTGATACAGGAGTGTCTGGGCTTCTCTACCTAATCGTCTCATTTCGACAGGCTGCCCTGGTGGGTCTGATACAGGAGTGTCTGGGCTTCTCTACCTAATCGTCTCATTTCGACAGGCTGTCCTGGTGGATCTGATACAGGAGTGTCTGGGCTTCTCTACCTAATCGTCTCATTTCGACAGGCTGTCCTGGTGGATCTGATACAGGAGTGTCTGGGCTTCTCTACCTAATCGTCTCATTTCGACAGGCTGTCCTGGTGGGTCTGATACAGGAGTGACTAGGCTTGACATTGTCTGACCTGTAATGTCACTCTCTCACCTGTCTGTTTGCTCACACTCAGGTAAGTGCAACAAGCGTATCCTATTTCTCCTGTACGTAACCCCCTCAGGTATCATTACATCATGTGACCTGGTTGTCACTGTTTTCACCACACGGGCCTCAACGCTCCGTGTTTTCCCATCATGCATTTTCACTCGATCGTTTGGACTGATTGCACCGAGCACCTTGGATCCCTTTTGTCATAGTGTCTTTTCTGTTCACTCTTTCCTCCCCGTTTGTTAAAAAGTGACCTTGTCATCCTTCTGTTTCCAGGAGTACTGGCAGCCTAGTTTTGAGTTTCCTATTTGAACAACAGCTCTGCAGAAAACAAGACCATGTTTCAGTGGAGTAGCCCTGTAGTTTAACAAAGCAAGATTCGAGTCTGTCTTTGAGTCGAGAGCTTCCTTAATAAACTGTTTTGACACCATTCTTTCGACTAACCCATTGCACTGCGGATACAGTGGGGTCAACGTGACACGCTTGAACATTTGCAGTGTAACAAAAATCACAGAAAGCTGAACTGTGAGGTGTTGTCCGTACGAACTACCTCTGCGACCCCATGGACGAACAAAGAATGACTTCATGTGAGTAATCACTTGACTAACAGTAGTGTCCTTCAGCAAAGCTCTCTGGGTAATGAGAGCAATAGCCCATCAGTAGAACATAGTTCTTGCCCTCAACAGAAAAGAGATCTATTCCCCATGGCCTCAATATCTCTTTTTCCCCAACTCACATTGTCTCTTTGCTCTGTTTTGACCTGTATTTCTGGCATGTTCCACAGGCTCTGACTGTCTGCTCCATGTCTGCGTTCATCTTGGGTGGGGGGTGGGGGGGGGCAGCATGTTTTTCTGTAGCACACTTCTTGAACCCTTAAATATAATTCCATCCAGTACAGATATCTAATTCCTTTATTGACCATAAGAGTAGAGTATAGCCTCCTACAGACCACCTACATGTTATGGATTCAATCACCTTTAACAAACATTTATCTTCTGCGGTAGCACGTGAAATAACTGTCCACATTGCATTCGAGACTGTGCAACTCTTTCTGATAAGGTGTACATGTACGGTCTTGTCCCGCTCATGTATCCGGTTTGGTTGTGAGCTTTCAAAAACTCTGGATAAATGTGGTGTGTGGTGTGAATGTTAGACACTTCTTTGTAATAGTAACCAGAGGTTTATGATGTAGTTTCAGGCCCACATTGTTTTTACCATAGATAAACACATGGAGTTTCCTCACATGCATATGACAGTGCCAATGCCTCTTTTTCTCAATCTGAGCATAATTACACTCAGAAGTTGCCAGACCACTGGAGGCATTTGCTATTGGGCGCCATCTAGTGCCATACTGCTGTAACAGCACTGCACCTAAACCTGCTTCAGAGGCTTCTGATGAGATTTTCATCATTGAACCTCTGTACTGGAGTGTGCATGATTAATGCCTTGAGCTGCTCCAACTCTTCCTGGTGATTACTGTTCCAACACCACTCTGTAGTTTTTACACAGTACACTTCTCATCTGACTCGTTGTTAAGCGGGGCGACACAGGGGGAACCCAAGAGCAGACTCAGATGAGGAAACAGGGATGAATATTTGGAGAGATATGAAAGATATGGAGTGCAGATCCGGGGAAGCTCGGATGAGTTGCAGAAAAAACAGATGTGGAGACTGAGGTTGGAGTTGGATGAGTAGAACAGGGTAAACAGGTCCTGAGGGGAATCCAAGGTAGTGATGGTGAGATGTGGAGACTGAGGTTGGAGTTGGATGAGTAGAACAGGGTACACAGGTCCTGAGGGGAATCCAAGGTAGTGATGGTGAGATGTGGAGACTGAGGTTGGAGTTGGATGAGTAGAACAGGGTAAACAGGACCTGAGGGGAATCCAAGGTAGTGATGGTGAGATGTGGAGACTGAGGTTGGAGTTGGCTGAGTAGAACAGGGTAAACAGGTCCTGAGGGGAATCCAAGGTAGTGGTGGTGAGATGTGGAGACTGAGGTTGGAGTTGGCTGAGTAGAACAGGGTAAACAGGTCCTGAGGGGAATCCAAGGTAGTGGTGGTGAGATGTGGAGACTGAGGTTGGAGTTGGATGGGTAGAACAGGGTAAACAGGACCTGGGGGTAATCCAAGGTAGTGATGGTGAGATGTGGAGACTGAGGTTGGAGTTGGCTGAGTAGAACAGGGTAAACAGGACCTGAGGGGAATCCAAGGTAGTGGTGATGAGTAAAATCTAGAGTAGTTGGGTGGTGAGATGTGGAACAGGAGACAGAGCGGTAACTGCAATGAGAGGATAAACGGTGTCAGGCAGGGAAACAGGCACAGCAGCGTAACAGGATCTTGAATAATCATAAATAGCTAGATTATGAACTGACTGAGCAGAGATTACGATCTGGCAGAGTGGAAGTGGCAGGACTGAGTATTTGTCGAGGTCTTGATTATGGAACGAGTTGCAGCTGGAAGGGATTTGCTCTGACTCTTGCACACCTGTCTCCAACCACACAATCACACAGAGAGGGAGGAAGAGAGAGTGAGAGTGTGTACTGGGGGAGTAACTGCAGGTTCAGAAGACACCGATGAACACCAGAGGGCGTTACAGGAGCAGATATGACACTCGTGTGAGTTGCCAGATTAGGTACAAATTTGCCCACATAGTTAACCATACTTACTAAGAACCTTCAAACACCCTCCTGATCGGTAGGAGGTGGCATGTTCGTGATGGCTGCCACTGAGCTCTGGTCTATCTGAACATCTTCACATGTTCGTTTTTCACCCAAGAAGGTTATTTCTGTATTTCTGTACCTACCTACCTACCTACCTACCTACCTACCTACCTACCTACCTACAAACAAACAAACAAACAAACAAACAAACAAACACACACTCTTCTGGCTCCCTAACTCTCCCTCTACAGTCAACTCCGCCGTGCTGCTTATAATGTTTTCTTTCTCCAGTCTTGACTTAACCAGCCAGGGAAGATGTCCTCCAACCCGTCCCCAGGAGCAGAGTCTGGACCTGGGGCCAAACCCAAACCCCAGTCCCCCTTGAGGAAGAGGGGTAGCCTGCAGTACTCAACCAGCCCAGGTAAGGAGAGGGACCAGGGGATGAAGGGATGGGGATGGAGGGGTAGGGGGTAGTTTATATACCATGTTATCTGTGACTGAATGTGTGCTGAGTATGTATGACTGATGCGGTATGAAATCTATTATTTTTCATTTAACCTTTATTTATACAGGTTATTCTCATTGAGATGAAATCTATTTTACAAGAGGGACCTGCTACTAATGTTAGTGATGCTACCGATGCAGACAAATGCACAGTTGTTAGTTACTCAATTACCTCACGGGATGAGTTATTCTGTTCTATAACTGGGATCATGTTTACATCGAAGCATTCAGTCCATGTGGTAGGTGTAGGGAATATGATGAATGAAGACAGAGATAGTCAGCATGAGCGATGTTTGTCCTTGACTAGTTTGGGGAGCTAGAGACCTGTTGAACGAGGGGAATTTTCGGGAGCAATGTTTTTAGTATCCTAAAAGAAGCACTCATTTCCTTGTGCTCATTGATTTTTGGCATGCCCTTTCTTTTTGGCTAAATTCCCAATCTGGCCCTCAAACCATCTGTCACGCCTTGGTCTTAGTATTTTGTGTTTTCGTTAATTAGTTAGTCAGGCCAGGGTGTGACATGGGTTTATTGTTTGTTGTATGGGGTTTTTTAGTTATTGGGATTGTAGCTGATTAGGGGTGTGTGTTTCATAGGTTTGGCTGCCTGAGGCGGTTCTCAATCAGAGTCAGGTGATTCTCGTTGTCTCTGATTGGGAACCGTATTTAGGTAGCCTGGGTTTCGCTTTGTATTTCGTGGGTGATTGTTCCTGTCTCTGTGTTAGTGTTCACCAGTCAGGCTGTAATAGGTTTCACGTTCCGTTTTGTTGTTTTGTATTTATTTGTTATTTCATGTATAGTTCCGTTATTTGTTTCATTAAAGAACATGATTAATCAACACGCTGCATTTCGGTCCGACTCTCTTTCGACAAACGAAGAACGTCGTTACACCATCATGGTCACCATTCCCCAGGTCGTTGTTGCAAATGAGAAAGTGTTCTCAGTCAACTTACCTGGTAAAATAAAAATATATCTATGAGTCTGGGGGAGAACGTAAAGGTCTAGGCGATGCTGTTGGTTCATTGATGTGCAGTTAGCTTACAATTATAATGAATTTGTATTTGGTTTTAAATGGCCTAGTAAACAAGAATTAGTTATATTTAGGAAGTAGTAGGTAGCTGACAGAGGAGTAGGAAGTAGTAGGTAGCTGACAGAGGAGTAGGAAGTAGTAGGTAGCTGACAGAGGAGTAGGAAGTAGTAGGTAGCTGACAGAGGAGTAGGAAGTAGTAGGTAGCTGACAGAGGAGTAGGAAGTAGTAGGTAGCTGACAGAGGAGTAGGAAGTAGTAGGTAGCTGACAGAGGAGTAGGAAGTAGTAGGTAGTTGACAGAGGAGTAGGAAGTAGTAGGTAGCTGACAGAGGAGTAGGAAGTAGTAGGTAGCTGACAGAGGAGTAGGGGAAGTAGTAGGTAGCTGACAGAGGAGTAGGGGAAGTAGTAGGTAGCTGACAGAGGAGTAGGGGAAGTAGTAGGTAGCTGACAGAGGAGTAGGGAAGTAGTAGGTAGCTGACAGAGGAGTAGGGAAGTAGTAGGTAGCTGACAGAGGAGTAGGGGAAGTAGTAGGTAGCAGACAGAGGAGTAGGGGAAGTAGTAGGTAGCTGACAGAGGAGTAGGGGAAGTAGTAGGTAGCTGACAGAGGAGTAGGGGAAGTAGTAGGTAGCTGACAGAGGAGTTGGGGAAGTAGTAGGTAGCTGACAGAGGAATAGGAAGTAGTAGGTAGCTGACAGAGGAGTAGGGGAAGTAGTAGGTAGCTGACAGAGGAGTAGGAAGTAGTAGGTAGCTGACAGAGGAATAGGAAGTAGTAGGTAGCTGACAGAGGAGTAGGGGAAGTAGTAGGTAGCTGACAGAGGAGTAGGGGAAGTAGTAGGTAGCTGACAGAGGAGTTGGGGAAGTAGTAGGTAGCTGACAGAGGAGTAGGAAGTAGGAGGTAGCTGACAGAGGAGTAGGAAGTAGTAGGTAGCTGACAGAGGAGTAGGAAGTAGTAGGTAGCTGACAGAGGAGTTGGGGAAGTAGTAGGTAGCTGACAGAGGAGTAGGGGAAGTAGTAGGTAGCTGACAGAGGAGTAGGGGAAGTAGTAGGTAGCTGACAGAGGAGTAGGGGAAGTAGTAGGTAGCTGACAGAGGAGTTGGGGAAGTAGTAGGTAGCTGACAGAAGTAGGAAGTAGTAGGTAGCTGACCGAGAAATAGGAAGTAGTAGGTAGCTGACAGATGAGTAGGGGAAGTAGTAGGTAGCTGACAGAAGAGTAGTGGGAAATAGTAGGTAGCTGACAGAGGAGTAGGGGAAGTAGTAGGTAGCTGACAGAGGAGTTGGGGAAGTAGTAGGTAGCTGACAGAGGAGTAGGGGAAGTAGTAGGTAGCTGACAGAGGAGTAGGGGAAGTAGTAGGTAGCTGACAGAGGAGTTGGGGAAGTAGTAGGTAGCTGACAGAGGAATAGGAAGTAGTAGGTAGCTGACAGAGGAGTAGGGGAAGTAGTAGGTAGCTGACAGAGGAGTAGGAAGTAGTAGGTAGCTGACAGAGGAGTTGGGGAAGTAGTAGGTAGCTGACAGAGGAGTAGGAAGTAGTAGGTAGCTGACAGGGGAGTAGGGGAAGTAGTAGGTAGCTGACAGAGGAGTAGGGGAAGTAGTAGGTAGCTGACAGAGGAATAGGAAGTAGTAGGTAGCTGACAGAGGAGTAGGGGAAGTAGTAGGTAGCTGACAGAGGAGTAGGGGAAGTAGTAGGTAGCTGACAGAGGAGTAGGGGGTAGTCGATAGCTGACAGAGGAGTAGGTAGCTGACAGAGGAGTAGGGGAAGTAGTAGGTAGCTGACAGAGAAGTAGGAAGTAGTAGGTAGCTGACAGAGGAGTAGGGGAAGTAGTAGGTAGCTGACAGAGGAATAGGAAGTAGTAGGTAGCTGACAGAGGAGCAGGGGAAGTAGTATTTAGCTGACAGAAGTAGGAAGTAGTAGGTAGCTGACAGAGGAGTAGAGGAAGTAGTAGGTAGCTGACAGAGGAGTAGGGGAAGTAGTAGGTAGCTGACAGAGGAGTATGAAGTAGTAGGTAGCTGACAGAGGAGGAGGAGGAAGTAGTAGGTAGCTGACAGAGGAGTAGGAGGTAGTAGGTAGCTGACAGAGGAGAAGGGGAAGTAGTAGGTAGCTGACAGAAGTAGGAAGTAGTAGGTAGCTGACAGAGAAATAGGAAGTAGTAGGTAGCTGACAGATGAGTAGGGGAAGTAGTAGGTAGCTGACAGAGGAGTAGGGGAAGTAGTAGGAAGCTGGCAGCGGAGTAGGGGAAGTAATAGGTAGCTGACAGAGAAATCAGAAGGAGTAGGTAGCTGACAGATGAGTAGGGGAAGTAGTAGGTAGCTGACAGAGGAGTAGGGAAGTAGGTAGCTTATTGCAGGAGTAGGAAGGAGTAGGAAGGAGTAGGTAGCTGACAGAGGAGTAGGGGAAGTAGTAGGTAGCTGACAGAGGAGTAGGGGAAGTAGTAGGTAGCAGACAGAGGAGTAGGGGAAGTAGTAGGTAGCTGACAGAGGAGTTGGGGAAGTAGTAGAGAGCTGACAGAGGAGTAGGGGAAGTAGTAGGTAGCTGACAGAGGGGTAGGGGAAGTAGTAGGTAGCTGACAGAGGAGTTGGGAAGTAGTAGGTAGCTGACAGAGGAATAGGAAGTAGTAGGTAGCTGACAGAGGAGTAGGGAAGTAGTAGGTAGCTGACAGAGGAGTAGGAAGTAGTAGGTAGCTGACAGAGGAGTAGGGGAAGTAGTAGGTAGCTGACAGAGGAGTAGGGGAAGTAGTAGGTAGCTGACAGAGGAGTAGGGGAAGTAGTAGGTAGCTGACAGAGGAGTAGGGGAAGTAGTAGGTAGCTGACAGAGGAGTAGGGAAGTAGTAGGTAGCTGACAGAGGAGTAGGAAGTAGTAGGTAGCTGACAGAGGAGTAGGAAGTAGTAGGTAGCTGACAGAGGAGTTTAGGGAAGTAGTAGGTAGCTGACAGAGGAGTAGGGGAAGTAGTAGGTAGCTGACAGAGGGGTAGGGAAGTAGTAGGTAGCTGACAGAGGAGTTGGGGAAGTAGTAGGTAGCTGACAGAGAGTAGGGGAAGTAGTAGGTAGCTGACAGAGGAGTAGGGGAAGTAGTAGGTAGCTGACAGAGGAGTAGGAAGTAGTAGGTAGCTGACAGAGGAGTTGGGGAAGTAGTAGGTAGCTGACACAGAGGAGTAGGGGAAGTAGTAGGTAGCTGACAGGAGTGAGTAGGGGAAGTAGTAGGTAGCTGACAGAGGAGTAGGGAAGTAGTAGGTAGCTGGACAGAGGAGTGAGGAAGTAGTAGGTAGCTGACAGAGGAGTAGGAAGTAGTAGGTAGCTGACAGAGGAGTAGGGGAAGTAGTAGGTAGCTGACAGAGGAGTAGGAAGTAGTAGGTAGCTGACAGAGGAGTA
>NW_027006757.1:40500-72338 GCF_036934945.1 Oncorhynchus masou masou
TACTCCTCTGTCAGCTACCTACTACTTCCCCTACTCCTCTGTCAGCTACCTACTACTTCCTACTCCTCTGTCAGCTACCTACTACTTCCCCACTCCTCTGTCAGCTACCTACTACTTCCCCTACTCCTCTGTCAGCTACCTACTACTCCCTACTCCTACTACTTCCCACTCTCTGTCAGCTACCTACTACTTCCCCTACTCCTCTGTCAGCTACCTACTACTTCCCCTACTCCTCTGTCAGCTACCTACTACTTCCCCTACTCCTCTGTCAGCTACCTACTACTTCCCCTACTCCTCTGTCAGCTACCTACTACTTCCCCTACTCCTCTGTCAGCTACCTACTACTTCCCCTACTCCTCTGTCAGCTACCTACTACTTCCTCAACTCCTCTGTCAGCTACCTACTACTTCCTCACTCCTCTGTCAGCTACCTACTACTTCCCTACTCCTCTGTCAGCTACCTACTACTTCCCCTACTCCTCTGTCAGCTACCTACTACTTCCCCTTCTCCTCTGTCAGCTACCTACTACTTCCTACTCCTCTGTCAGCTACCTACTACTTCCTACTCCTCTGTCAGCTACCTACTACTTCCCCTACTCCTCTGTCAGCTACCTACTACTTCCCTACTCCTCTGTCCAGCTACCTACTACTCCCTACTCCTCTGTCAGCTACCTACTACTTCCTACTCCTCTGTCAGCTACCTACTACTTCCCCTACTCCTCTGTCAGCTACCTACTACTTCCTCTACTCCTCTGTCAGCTACCTACTACTTCCTACTTCTGTCAGCTAAATACTACTTCCCCTGCTCCTCTGTCAGCTACCTACTACTTCCTATTCCTCTGTCAGCTACCTACTACTTCCCCTACTCCTCTGTCAGCTACCTACTACTTCCTACTTCTCTGTCAGCTACCTACTACTTCCCCTACTCCTCTGTCAGCTACCTACTACTTCCCCTACTCCTCTGTCAGCTACCTATTACTTCCCCTACTCCTCTGTCAGCTACCTACTACTTCCCCTACTCCTCTGTCAGCTACCTACTACTTCCTACTCCTCTGTCAGCTACCTACTACTTCCTACTTCTCTGTCAGCTACCTACTACTTCCCCTACTCCTCTGTCAGCTACCTACTACTTCCTACTCCTCTGTCAGCTACCTCCTACTTCCTACTCCTCTGTCAGCTACCTACTACTTCCCCAACTCCTCTGTCAGCTACCTACTACTTCCCCTACTCCTCTGTCAGCTACCTACTACTTCCCCTACTCCTCAGTCAGCTGCCTACTACTTCCTATTCCTCTGTCAGCTACCTACTACCTCCAACTCCTCTGTCAGCTACCTACTACTTCCCCTACTCCTCTGTCAGCTACCTACTACTTCCTACTTCTCTGTCAGCTACCTACTACTTCCCCTACTCCTCTGTCAGCTACCTACTACTTCCCACTACTCTTCTGTCAGCTACCTACTACTTCCCCTACTCCTCTGTCAGCTACCTACTACTTCCCCTACTCCTCTGTCAGCTACCTACTACGTCATACTTCTATGTCAGCTACCTACCGATTCCCCTACCCCTCTGTCAGCTACCTACTACTTCCCCTACTCCTCTGTCAGCTACCTACTACTTCCTACTTCTGTCAGCTACCTACTACTTCCTACTCCTCTGTCAGCTACCTACTACTTCCTCCTCCTCTGTCAGCTACCTACTACTTCCTACTCCTCTGTCAGCTACCTACTACTTCCTCTACTCCTCTGTCAGCTACCTACTACTTCCCTACTCCTCTGTCAGCTACCTACTACTTCCCTACTCCTCTGTCAGCTACCTACTACTTCCTACTTCTGTCAGCTACCTACTACTTCCCCTACTCCTCTGTCAGCTACCTACTACTTCCTACTCCTCTGTCAGCTACCTACTACTTCATACTCCTCTGTCAGCTACCTACTACTTCCCCTACTCCTCTGTCAGCTACCTACTACTTCCTCTACTCCTCTGTCAGCTACCTACTACTTCCTACTCCTCTGTCAGCTACCTACTACTTCCCCTACTCCTCTGTCAGCTACCTACTACTTCCTACTCTCTGTCAGCTACCTACTACTTCCCCTACTCCTCTGTCAGCTACCTACTACTTCCTACTCCTCTGTCAGCTACCTACTACTTCCTACTCCTCTGTCAGCTACCTACTACTACTTCCTCCTCTGTCAGCTACCTACTACCTCCAACTCCTCTGTCAGCTACCTACTACTTCCCATACTCCTCTGTCAGCTACCTACTACTTCCTACTTCTCTGTCAGCTACCTACTACTTCCTCCCCTCTGTCAGCTACCTACTACTTCCCTACTCCTCTGTCAGCTACCTACTACTTCCTACTCCTCTCTGTCAGCTACCTACTACTTCCTACTCCTCTGTCAGCTACCTACTACTTCCTACTCTTCTGTCAGCTACCTACTACTTCCCTACTCCTCTGTCAGCTACCTACTACTTCCTACTCCTCTGTCAGCTACCTACTACTTCCCCTACTCCTCTGTCAGCTACCTACTACTTCCTACTCCTCTGTCAGCTACCTACTACTTCCCCTACTCCTCTGTCAGCTACCTACTACTTCCCCTACTCCTCTGTCAGCTACCTACTACTTCCTACATCTCTGTCAGCTACCTACTACTTCCCTACTCCTCTGTCAGCTACCTACTACTTCCCCTACTCCTCTGTCAGCTACCTACTACTTCCTACTCCTCTGTCAGCTACCTACTACTTCTCCTCTGTCGCTACCTACTCCCTACTCCTCTGTCAGCTACCTACTACTTCCCCTACTCCTCTGTCAGCTACCTACTACTTCCCTACTCCTCTGTCAGCTACCTACTACTTCCTACTCCTCTGTCAGCTACCTACTACTTCCCCTACTCCTCTGTCAGCTACCTACTACTTCCCTACTCCTCTGTCAGCTACCTACTACTTCCCCTACTCCTCTGTCAGCTACCTACTACTTCCCCTACTCCTCTGTCAGCTACCTACTACTTCCCTACTCCTCTGTCAGCTACCTACTACTTCCCCTACTCCTCTGTCAGCTACCTACTACTTCCTACTCCTCTGTCAGCTACCTACTACTTCCCTACTCCTCTGTCAGCTACCTACTACTTCCTACTCCTCTGTCAGCTACCTACTACTTCTCCAACTCCTCTGTCAGCTACCTACTACTTCCCCTACCCCTCTGTCAGCTACCTACTACTTCCCCTACTCCTCTGTCAGCTACCTACTACTTCCCCAACTCCTCTGTCAGCTACCTACTACTTCCCCTACTCCTCTGTCTGCTACCTACTACTTCCCCTACTCCTCTGTCAGCTACCTACTACTTCCCCTACTCCTCTGTCAGCTACCTACTCCTTCCTACTCCTCTGTCAGCTACCTACTACTTCCTACTCCTCTGTCAGCTACCTACTACTTCCCCTACTCCTCTGTCAGCTACCTACTCCTTCCTGACTTCTCTGTCAGCTACCTACTACTTCCCTACTCCGCTGTCAGCTTCCTACTACTTCCCTACTCCTCTGTCAGCTACCTACTACTTCCTACTCCTCTGTCAGCTACCTACTACTTCCTACTCCTCTGTCAGCTACCTACTACTTCCTACTCTCTGTCAGCTACCTACTACTTCCCTTCTCCTCTGTCAGCTACCTACTACTTCCATACTCCTCTGTCAGCTACCTACTACTTCCCTACTCCTCTGTCAGCTACCTACTACTTCCTCTACTCCTCTGTCAGCTACCTACTACTTCCCTACTCTCTGTCAGCTAAATACTACTTCCCTGCTCCTCTGTCAGCTACCTACTACCTCCAACTCCTCTGTCAGCTACCTACTACTTCCCCTACTCCTCTGTCAGCTACCTACTACTTCCTACTTCTCTGTCAGCTACCTACTACTTCCCCTACTCCTCTGTCAGCTACCTACTACTTCCCTACTCCTCTGTCATGCCTACCTACCCTACCTCTGTCAGCTACCTACTACTTCCCCTACTCCTCTGTCAGCTACCTACTACTTCCCCTACTCCTCTGTCAGCTACCTACTACTTCCTACTTCTCTGTCAGCTACCTACTACTTCCCCTACTCCTCTGTCAGCTACCTACTACTTCCTACTCCTCTGTCAGCTACCTCTACTCTACTCCTCTGTCAGCTACCTACTACTTCCCCAACTCCTCTGTCAGCTACCTACTACTTCCCCTACTCCTCTGTCAGCTACCTACTACTTCCCTACTCCTCTGTCAGCTACCTACTACTTCCCTACTCCTCTGTCAGCTACCTACTACTTCCTCCTCCTCTGTCAGCTACCTACTACTTCCCCTACTCCTCTGTCAGCTACCTACTACTTCCCCAACTCCTCTGTCAGCTACCTACTACTTCCCCTACTCCTCTGTCAGCTACCTACTACTTCCCCAACTCCTCTGTCAGCTACCTACTACTTCCTACTCCTCTGTCAGCTACCTACTACTTCCCCTACTCCTCTGTCAGCTACCTACTACTTCCTATTCCTCTGTCAGCTACCTACTACTTCCCCAACTCCTCTGTCAGCTACCTACTACTTCCCCTACTCCTCTGTCAGCTACCTACTACTTCCCCTACTCCTCTGTCAGCTACCTACTACTTCCCCAACTCCTCTGTCAGCTACCTACTACTTCCTATTCCTCTGTCTGCTACCTACTACTTCCCCTACTCCTCTGTCAGCTACCTACTACTTCCCCTACTCCTCTGTCAGCTACCTACTCCTTCCTACTCCTCTGTCAGCTACCTACTACTTCCTACTCCTCTGTCAGCTACCTACTACTTCCCCTACTCCTCTGTCAGCTACCTACTACTTCCTAATTCTCTGTCAGCTACCTACTACTTCCTACTTCTGTCAGCTACCTACTACTTCCCCTTCTCCTCTGTCAGCTACCTACTACCTCCTACTCCTCTGTCAGCTACCTACTACTTCCTACTCCTCTGTCAGCTACCTACTACTTCCTACTCCTCTGTCAGCTACCTACTACTTCCCCTACTCCTCTGTCAGCTACCTACTACTTCCTCAACTCCTCTGTCAGCTACCTACTACTTCCCCTACTCCTCTGTCAGCTACCTACTACTTCCCCTACTCCTCTGTCAGCTACCTACTACTTCCCTACTCCTCTGTCAGCTACCTACTACTTCCCCTACTCCTCTGTCAGCTACCTACTACTTCCTCTACTCCTCTGTCAGCTACCTACTACTTCCCCAACTCCTCTGTCAGCTACCTACTACTTCCTACTCCTCTGTCAGCTACCTACTACTTCCCCTACTCCTCTGTCAGCTACCTACTACTTCCCCTACTCCTCTGTCAGCTACCTACTACTTCCCCTACTCCTCTGTCAGCTACCTACTACTTCCCCCTACTCCTCTGTCAGCTACCTACTACTTCCCCTACTCCTCTGTCAGCTACCTACTACTTCCCTACTCCTCTGTCAGCTACCTACTACTTCAGCTTCCTCTCACCCTGCTCCTCTGTCAGCTACCTACTACTTCCCCAACTCCTCTGTCAGCTACCTACTACTTCCCCTACTCCTCTGTCAGCTACCTACTACTTCCCCTACTCCTCTGTCAGCTACCCTACTACTTCCCCTACTCCCCTCTGTCAGCTACCTACTACTTCCTATTCCTCTGTCAGCTACCTACTACTTCCTCCTCCTCTGTCAGCTACCTACTGCTTCCCTACTCCTCTGTCAGCTACCTACTACTTCCCCCCTACTCCTCTGTCAGCTACCTACTACTTCCCCAACTCCTCTGTCAGCTACCTACTACTTCCCCTACTCCTCTGTCAGCTACCTACTACTTCCCTACTCCTCTGTCAGCTACCTACTACTTCCCCAACTCCTCTGTCAGCTACCTACTACTTCCCCTCCTCTGTCAGCTACCTACTACTTCCTACTCCTCTGTCTGCAGCTACCTACTACTTCCCCTACTCCTCTGTCAGCTACCTACTACTTCCCCAACTCTCTGTCAGCTACCTACTACTTCCCCTGTCAGCCTACTACTTCCCTACTCCTCTGTCAGCTACCTACTACTTCCCCAACTCCTCTGTCAGCTACCTACTACTTCCCTACTGCTCTGTCAGCTACCTACTACTTCCCTACTCCTCTGTCAGCTACCTACTACTTCCCCCTCCTCTGTCACTACCTCTGTTCCCTAGCAGCTACCTACTACTTCCCCTACTCCCCTGTCAGCTACCTACTACTTCCCCTACTCCTCTGTCAGCTACCTACTACCTACTCCTCTGTCAGCTACCTACTTCCCTCTCCTCTGTCAGCTACCTACTACTTCCTACTCCTCTGTCAGCTACCTACTACTTCCTACTCCTCTGTCAGCTACCTACTACTTCCTACTCCTCTGTCAGCTACTACTTCCTACTCCTCTGTCAGCTACCTACTACTTCCTACTCCTCTGTCAGCTACCTACTACTTCCTACTCCTCTGTCAGCTACCTACTACTTCCTAAATATAACTAATTCTTGTTTACTAGGCCATTTAAAACCAAATACAAATTCATTATAATTGTAAGCTAACTGCACATCAATGAACCAACAGCATCGCCTAGACCTTTACGTTCTCCCCCAGACTCATAGATATATTTTTATTTATCCGTTATTTTACCAGGTAAGTTGACTGAGAACACTTTCTCATTTGCAGCAACGACCTGGGGAATGGTGACCATGATTTACATTTACATTTAAGTCATTTAGCAGACGCTCTTATCCAGAGCGACTTACAAATTGGTGAATTCACCTTCTGACATCCAGTGGAACAGCCACTTTACAATAGTAAGTGCATCTAAGTCATTAAGGGGGGGTGGTGAGAAGGATTACTTTATCTATCCTGGTATTCCTTGAAGAGGTGGGGTTTCAGGTGTCTCCGGAGGTGGTGATTGACTCCGCTGTCCTGGCGTCGTGAGGAGTTTGTTCCACCATTGGGGGCCAGAGCAGCGAACAGTTTTGACTGGGCTGAGCGGGAACTGTACTTCCTCAATGGTAGGGAGGAGAGCAGGCCAGGGTGGATGAACGCAGTGCCCTTGCTTGGGTGTAGGGCCTGATGATGGTGTAACGACGTTCTTCGTTTGTCGAAAGAGAGTCGGACCGAAATGCAGCGTGTTGATTAATCATGTTCTTTAATGAAACAAATAACGGAACTATACATGAAATAACAAATAAATACAAAACAACAAAACGGAACGTGAAACCTATTACAGCCTGACTGGTGAACACTAACACAGAGACAGGAACAATCACCCACGAAATACAAAGCAATACAATCAGAGACAACGAGAATCACCTGACTCTGATTGAGAACCGCCTCAGGCAGCCAAACCTATGTAACACACACCCCTAATCAGCTACAATCCCAATGACTAAAAAACCCCATACAACAAACAATAAACCCATGTCACACCCTGGCCTGACTAACTAATTAACGAAAACACAAAATACTAAGACCAAGGCGTGACAGATGGTTTGAGGGCCAGATTGGGAATTTAGCCAAAATGAAAGGGCATGCCAAAAATCAATGAGCACAAGGAAATGAGTGCTTCTTTTAGGATACTAAAAACATTGCTCCCGAAAAATTCCCTGCTCAACAGGTCTCTAGCTCCCCAAACTAGTCAAGGACAAACATCGCTCATGCTGACTATCTCTGTCTTCATTCATCATATTCCTGCACCTACCATGGACTGAATCTTTAGATAAACATGATCCCAGTTATAGAACAGAATAACTCATCCCGTGAGGTAATTGAGTAACTAACAACTGTGCATTTGTCTGCATCGGTAGCATCACTAACATTAGTAGCAGGTCCCTCTTGTAAAATAGATTTCATCTCAATGAGAATAACCTGTATAAATAAGGTTAAATGAAAAATAATAGATTTCATACCGCATCAGTCATACATACTCAGCACACATTCAGTCACAGATAACATGGTATATAAACTACCCCCTCCCCTCCATCCCCATCCCTTCATCCCCTGGTCCCCTCTCCTTACCTGGGCTGGTTGAGTACTGCAGGCTACCCTTCCTCAAGGGGACTGGGGTTTAGGTTTGGCCCCAGGTCAGACTCTGCTCCTGGGGACGGGTTGGAGGACATCTTCCCTGGCTGGTTAAGTCAAGACTGAGAAAGAAAAACATTATAAGCAGCACGGCGGAGTTGACTGTAGAGGGAGAGTTAGGGAGACAGAAGAGTGTGTGTTTGTTTGTTTGTTTGTTTGTTTGTTTGTAGGTAGGTAGGTAGGTAGGTAGGTAGGTACAGAAATACAGAAATAACCTTCTTGGGTGAAAAAGCAACATGTGAAGATGTTCAGATAGACCAGAGCTCAGTGGCAGCCATCACGAACATGCCACCGCCGATCAGGAGGGTGTTTGAAGGTTCTTAGTAAGTATGGTTAACTATGTGGGCAAATTTGTACCTAATCTGGCAGCTCACACGAGTGTCACATCTGCTCCTGTAACGCCCCCTGGTGTTCATCGGTGTCTTCTGAACCTGCAGTTACTCCCCAGTACACACTCACTCTCTTCCTCCTCTCTGTGATTGTGTGGTTGGAGACAGGTGTGCAAGAGCCAGGAGCAAATCCCTTCCAGCTGCAACCGTTCCATAATCAAGACCTCGACAAATACTCAGTCTCACTTCCACTCTGCCAGATCGTAATCTCTGCTCAGTCAGTTCATAATCTAGCTATTTATGATTATTCAAGATCCTGTTACGCTGCTGTGCCTGTTTCCCTGCCTGACACCGTTTATCCTCTCATTGCAGTTACCGCTCTGTCTCCTGTTCCACATCTCACCACCCAACTACTCTGGATTTTACTCATCACCACTACCTTGGATTCCCCTCAGGACCTGTTTACCCTGTTCTACTCATCCAACTCCAACCTCAGTCTCCACATCTCACCACCACTACCTTGGATTCCCCTCAGGACCTGTTTACCCTGTTCTACTCATCCAACTCCAACCTCAGTCTCCACATTCTCCCACCACCACTACCTTGATTCCCCTAGGACCTGTTTACCCTGTTCTACTCATCCAACTCCAACCTCAGTCTCCATCTGTTTTTTCTGCAACTCATCCGAGCTTCCCCGGATCTGCACTCCATATCTTTCATATCTCCAAATATTCATCCCTGTTTCATCTGAGTCTGCTCTTGGGGTTCCCCCTGTGTCGCCCGCACAACGAAGTCAGATGAGAAGTGTACTGTGTAAAATCTACAGAGTGGTGTTGGAACAGTAATCACCAGGAAGAGTTGGAGCAGCTCAAGGCATTAATCATGCACACTCCAGTACAGAGGTTCAATGATGAAAATCTCATCAGAAGCCTCTAAAGCAGGTTTAGGTGCAGTGCTGTTACAGCAGTATGGCACTAGATGGCGCCCAATAGCAAATGCCTCCAGTGGTCTGGCAACTTCTGAGTGTAATTATGCTCAGATTGAGAAAGAGGCATTGGCACTGTCATATGCATGTGAGGAAACTCCATGTGTTTATCTATGGTAAAAACAATGTGGGCCTGAAACTACATCATACACCTCTGGTTACTATTACAAAGAAGTGTCTAACATTCACACCACACACCACATTTATCCAGAGTTTTTGAAAGCTCACAACCAAACCGGATACATGAGCGGGACAAGACCGTACATGTACACCTTATCAGAAAGAGTTGCACAGTCTCGGATGCAATGTGGACAGTTATTTCACGTAGTTATTTCACGTGCTACCGCAGAAGATAAATGTTTGTTAAAGGTGATTGAATCCATAACATGTAGGTGGTCTGTAGGAGGCTATACTCTACTCTTATGGTCAATAAAGGAATTAGATATCTGTACTGGATGGAATTATATTTAAGGGTTCAAGAAGTGTGCTACAGAAAAACATGCTGCCCCCCCCCCACCCCCCACCCAAGATGAACGCAGACATAGAGCAGACAGTCAGAGCCTGTGGAACATGCCAGAAATACAGGTCAAAACAGAGCAAAGAGACAATGTGAGTTGGGGAAAAAGAGATATTGAGGCCATGGGGAATAGATCTCTTTTCTGTTGAGGGCAAGAACTATGTTCTACTGATGGGCTATTGCTCTCATTACCCAGAGAGCTTTGCTGAAGGACACTACTGTTAGTCAAGTGATTACTCACATGAAGTCATTCTTTGTTCGTCCATGGGTCGCAGAGGTAGTTCGTACGGACAACACCTCACAGTTCAGCTTTCTGTGATTTTTGTTACACTGCAAATGTTCAAGCGTGTCACGTTGACCCCACTGTATCCGCAGTGCAATGGGTTAGTCGAAAGAATGGTGTCAAAACAGTTTATTAAGGAAGCTCTCGACTCAAAGACAGACTCGAATCTTGCTTTGTTAAACTACAGGGCTACTCCACTGAAACATGGTCTTGTTTCCTGCAGAGCTGTTGTTCAAATAGGAAACTCAAAACTAGGCTGCCAGTACTCCTGGAAACAGAAGGATGACAAGGTCACTTTTTAACAAACGGGGAGAAAAGAGTGAACAGAAAAGACACTATGACAAAAGGGATCCAAGGTGCTCGGTGCAATCAGTCCAAACGATCGAGTGAAAATGCATGATGGGAAAACACGGAGCGTTGAGGCCCGTGTGGTGAAAACAGTGACAACCAGGTCACATGATGTAATGATACCTGAGGGGGTTACGTACAGGAGAAATAGCATACGCTTGTTGCACTTACCTGAGTGTGAGCAAACAGACAGGCGAGAGAGTGACATTAAAGGTCAGACAATGTCAAGCCTAGACACTCCTGTATCAGACCCACCAGGGCAGCCTGTCGAAATGAGACGATTAGGTAGAGAAGCCCAGACACTCCTGTATCAGATCCACCAGGACAGCCTGTCGAAATGAGACGATTAGGTAGAAGCCCCAGACACTCCTGTATCAGATCCACCAGGACAGCCTGTCGAAATGAGACGATTAGGTAGAGAAGCCCAGACACTCCTGTATCAGATCCACCAGGACAGCCTGTCGAAATGAGACGATTAGGTAGAGAAGCCCAGACACTCCTGTGTCAGACCCACCAGGGCAGCCTGCCGAAATGAGACGATTAGGTAGAAAAGCCCAGACACTCCTGTATCAGATCCACCAGGACAGCCTGTCGAAATGAGACGATTAGGTAGAGAAGTAAAAGCAGCTCAGAGGCTGGTTGAGGAAGTAGAAATGTGTTATTTAAATGCAGTGTTCACTATGCAAAGAATTGTAACCAGGATTTATAGAGAATTGTTATTGTAATTGTTGTTGTTTTATCTTGTAAGGGAAAAGGCATGTCTTGATAAGGGGGATGTGGCGGAGGCCACGTGCCCACTTACAGTAGGGGTTGAGCAACCTGTGCACAGCAGTGGGAGAACCGGAGATCCCAACTCAATGCAGATACTTGACCCGGCCCGGGGTTAGGTTAATGTTTTAAAGAACAGTTGTTCTTCAACTTCCGGACCCCCTACTGGACCCCCTATTGCCCACCCATCTGGCCCACCCATCTGGCCCACCCATCTGGCCCACCCCATCTGACCCCTGCTGGACCACCCATCTGGACCCGCTACTAGACCACCCATCTAGACCCCCTACTGGACCCCTATTGCCCACCCATCTGGCCCACCCATCTGGCCCACCCATCTGGCCCACCCATCCGACCCTGCTGGACCACCCATCTGGCCCACCCATCTGGCCCACCCATCCGACCCCTGGACCACCCATCTGGCCCACCCATCTGGCCCACCCATCTGGCCCACCCATCTGGCCCACCCATCCGGACCCTGCTGGACCACCCATCTAGAACCCTGCTGGACCACCCATCCGACCCCTACTGGACAACCCATCTAGACCCCTACTGACCACCCATCTAGAACCCCTGCTGGACCACCCATCCACACCCCCCTACTTCTGATCCCCTCCCCGCCCCCCTACTGAACCACCCATCTGGACCCGCTACTAGACCACCCATCTAGACCCCCTACTGGACCACCCATCTAGACCCCTACTGGACCACCCATCTAGACCCCTACTGGACCACTCATCTGGACCCCCTACTGGACCACCTATCCGGACCCGCTACTAGACCACCCATCTAGACCCCCTACTGGACCACCCATCTAGACCCCCATCTGGCCCACCCATCTGGACCACCCATCTGGCCCACCCATCTGGACCCCTACTAGACCACCCATCTAGACCCCTACTGAACCACCCATCTAGACCCGCTACTAGACCACCCATCTAGACCCCTACTGGACCACCCATCTAGACCTACTGGACCACCCATCTAGACCCCTACTGGACCACCCATCTAGACCCCCTACTGGACCACCCATCTAGACCCCCTACTAGACCACCCATCTAGACCCCCTACTGGACCACCCATCTAGACCCGCTACTAGACCACCCATCTAGACCCCTACTGGACCACCCATCTAGACCCCTACTGGACCACCCATCTAGACCCCTACTAGACCACCCATCTAGACCCCTACTGAACCACCCATCTAGACCCGCTACTAGACCACCCATCTAGACCCCCTACTGGACCACCCCATCTAGACCCCTACTGGACCACCCATCTAGACCCCCTACTGGACCACCCATCTAGACCCCATCTGGCCCACCCATCTGGACCACCCATCTGGCCCACCCATCTGGACCCTAGTAGACCACCCATCTAGACCCCCTACTGGACCACCCATCTAGACCCCCTACTGGACCACCCATCTAGACCCCCTACTGGACCACCCATCTGGCCCACCCATCTGGACCCCTACCAGACCACCCATCTAGACCCCATCTTGTATAGGATACATTATGTTGTATGTGTTGTGTCTAGGGACTGGAGTAAACCACAAGTACAAATCCCTATCTCCATTCATGGCTAATTTTGGAAAGGCTCCATTTGAGCTATCTAGCCAGTAGAGGACAACAACACAATGAGATACAACAGTTCAAGTTTATTTTATGTCAATAATGATGTTTGGCTTATGATGTTGGTCTGAAGCCAAACCCAAACTGGCTTCCCTTGACCCTTTTTTTGTTGTTGCGCCAGAACCATTCACAGCTGAGCACCCTCAGTTTAGCTCAACACTGATTGGCTGATTATTTTATATATATTTTTTCTCCAAATGCTCGCAGGCGACAACAATGTCATACTCCTTCCGACCAGAACGCATCAGATAGATACGCTACACCTTACTGAGACAGAGGGGCGCTGTTTCATTCACTTGGATGCTTTCTCCAGTGAGATATTTTCAGCCTCTTGCGAATTAAAGGACATTTATGAAACACAGAGAGACAACAGATACAGTATTTTTTATGTTTTTTTTTTTTTTTTTCTTTGTACAGAGAGCGAGTGAAAGAGCGAGAGAAAGAGAAGCGACGGAGAGATGAGAGAGAGAGATGTAGAGAGAGAGATGTAGAGAGAGATGAGATGTAGAGAGAGATGTAGAGAGAGATGTAGAGAGAGGGAGAGAGAGAGAAAGAGAGATGTAGAGAGTAGAGAGATGTAGAGAGAGAGAGAGAGGGAGATGAGAGAGATGTAGAGAGGGAGAGAGAGAGAGAGAAAGAGAGAGATGTAGAGAGAGAGAGAGATGTAGAGAGAGAGAGAGATGTAGGGAGAGAGAGATGTAGAGAGAGACAGAGAGATGTAGAGAGAGGGAGAGATGTAGAGAGAGAGAGAGAGAGAGATGTAGAGAGAGATGTAGAGAGAGATGTAGAGAGAGAGCGAGCGAGAGAGACAGAGAGATGTAGAGAGAGAGAGAGATGTAGAGAGAGATGTAGCGAGAGAGAGAGAGAGAGCGAGAGAGATGTAGAGAGAGAGAGAGAGAGATGTAGAGAGAGAGAT
Organism: Oncorhynchus masou masou; assembly: GCF_036934945.1. Taxonomy (NCBI): domain Eukaryota; kingdom Metazoa; phylum Chordata; class Actinopteri; order Salmoniformes; family Salmonidae; genus Oncorhynchus; species Oncorhynchus masou. Next base: position 54,362 of record NW_027006757.1, read on the forward strand.
GTAGAGAGAGATGTAGAGAGAGAGCGAGAGAGAGAGACAGAGAGATGTAGAGAGAGAGAGAGAGAGACAGACAGAGAGACAGAGAGACGTAGAGAGAGAGATGTAGAGAGAGATGTAGCGAGAGAGAGAGAGAGAGAGAGAGAGAGAGAGAGAGCTGTACCAGGGAGGGAGTGGGACCCTTTTTTTTTACGCTGCTGCTACTTGCTGACCCCTTGACTTTTCAACATTTTGTTACGTTACAGCCTTGTTCTAAAATTGATTAGATATTATTTTTGTTATCATCAACTTACCCCATAATGCAAAGCAGAAAAACAGTTTTTTAGGCATATTCAGCCTCTTTGCTATGAGACGTAATTAATTTGGTAAGGTCTATTACACCTGTTGTATTTGGCGCATGTGACAAATAACATTTGAGTTGATTTGACATTTCTAACACACTCCCGTTGTTAGCCAAAATAATAATTATCACGTGCTTTGATTACACTGCCCTATGGCCAGACTGTTTCTGACCTCTACCTCACAAGTCCTTGCTTCGGCTAAAGGCAGTGTTCCAAAACAACCTATTGTTATTTAACAATTTACTAAATTGGTTGGAGGCGGTTTGCAGTGATTGGGCAGACGACAACGGGGTCAAAGACCAGTTGGTTACACATGGCACTGACTCTGTAAATAGTTGCGTGAACTAACAAGATCCAAAAAGGTCCAGCAGGCAATAGGATTGGCCCTGCTGGGAGTCTATTTACGTGTATTTGGGTGCAGTGGAGGCCTCTCATTCCTTTATCTTAGTCAGGGCCACATGCTCCGTATTAAACAGTTAACCTCTTGACATGCAAACGTTTGGAGCTTTCACAAGCTTCAGGTAGTGCTAGTAGAATAACAGTGGGCTAGGTATAGAAAACTCTCTTATGGATGGGTCCTTATACTGTATACATGGTATGGAGGATTCTGTTAGTGTTATTCAATGACCATAAACATGATCTAAGTATGGAGCATGTGTAAAATATGTGATCTGGTTGCTTGCGTGATGAGGAACTCAGCAGGGAAGGGTGTAACTCAGCGGGAAAAGGGTGTAACTCAGAGGGAAAAGGGTGTAACTCAGAGGGAAAAGGGTGTAACTCAGAGGGAAAAGGGTGTAACTCAGAGGGAAAAGGGTGTAACTCAGAGGGAAAAGGGTGTAACTCAGAGGGAAAGGGTGTAACTCAGAGGGAAAAGGGTGTAACTCAGTGGGAAAAGGGTGTAACTCAGTGGGAAAAGGGTGTAACTCAGAGGGAAAAGGGTGTAACTCAGTGGGAAAAGGGTGTAACTCAGAGGGAAAAGGGTGTAACTCAGAGGGAAAAGGGTGTAACTCAGAGGGAAAAGGGTGTAACTCAGAGGGAAAAGGGTGTAACTCAGAGGGAAAAGGGTGTAACTCAGAGGGAAAAGGGTGTAACTCAGTGGGAAAGGGTGTAACTCAGTGGGGAAACTCGCGGTGTTGTGGTGCGCAGATAGCCCGGGTTCAAATACCATTTGATCATACGTGACAATCAACAGTACCCTAAAAAGGTGCAACACGCTTGGATTGGCTCTGGAAGTCTAGGACTGGGTCACCCGCTTGGTATTAAACTCTTGACATGCAAAGCTTTGGGGTTGTTACATGGCTGAGCAGGGTGACCCAGTTGCCCAAAACAAGCCACACTCCACCCACACATATGGCCATCTGCCCAGCCTGTCCCTCCCTGGGTGGAACATGGGCTCTGTGGGGTAATCTCCTCAAAGATCAGAACCTTGGTCTCGCCCACACGAAACCAAGGACTTAACACACCCGATACAAATAATTGACTAATCACTGTCTCTATCTGGACCATGACGATTAGATGAATCAGGTGTGTTACTGCAGGGCTGTATCAAAACCCTGCACACCCACTAGCTCTCCGGGACAGGAATTGGAGAGGTTGTTAACCATGGTCTAAGGTTCTGATGAGGTAGGTTAACCCTGTTCTAATGGTCTAAGGTCATGATGAGGTATGTTAACCCTGGTCTAAGGTCGTGAGGAGGTACGTTAACCTATTCTAATGGTCTAAGGGTCATGATGAGGTACGTTAACCCTGTTCTAATGGTCTAAGGTCATGATGAGTAATAAGTTAACCCTGGTCTAAAGGTTCTGATGAGGTACATTTACATTACATTTAAGTCATTTATGACGCTCTTATCCAGAGCGACAACAGACCACCTTCTGACATCCAGTGGAACAGCCACTTTACAATAGTGCATCTAAATCATTTAAGGGGGTGAAGGATTACTTTTATCCTATCCTAGGTATTCCTGAAGAGGTGGGGTTTCAGGTGTTCCGGAAGGTGGTGATTGACTCCGCTGTCCTGGCGTGCGGAGGGAGTTTGTTCCACCATTGGGGGCCAGAGCAGCGAACAGTTTTGACTGGGCTGAGCGGGAACTGTACTTCCTCAGTGGTAGGGAGGCGGGCAGGCCAGGTGGATGAACGCAGTGCCCTTGTTTTGGGTGTAGGGCCTGATCAGAGCCTGGAGGTACTGCGGTGCCCGTTCCCCTCACAGCTCCGTAGGCAAGCACCATGGTCTTGTAGCGGATGCGAGCTTCAACTGGGGCCAGTGGAGAGAGCGGAGGAGCGGGGTGACGTGAGAGAACTTGGGAAGGTTGAACACCAGGACGGGCTGGGGCGTTCTGATGAGTTGTAGGGTTTAATGGCACAGGCAGGGAGCCCAGCCAACAGCGGTTGCAGTAATCAGATGGGGAGATGACAAGTGCTGGATTAGGACCTGCGCCGCTTCCTGTGTGAGAGGCAGGGTCGTACTCTGCGGATGTTGTAGAGCATGAACCTACAGGAACGGGCCACCGCCATGATGTTAGTTGAGAACGACAGGGTGTTGTCCAGGATCACGCCAAGGTTCTAGCGCTCTGGGAGGAGGACACAATGGAAGCTGTCAACCGGATGGCGGGAGATCATGGAACGGGGCAGTCCTTCCCGGAGGAAGAGCAGCTCCGATCTTGCCGAGGTTCAGCTTGAGGTGGTGATCCATCATCCACACTGATATGTCTGCCAGACATGCAGAGATGCGGGTCGCCACCTGGTCATCAGAAGGGAGGGAGAAGATTAATTGTGTGTCGTCTGCATAGCAATGATAGGAGAGACCATGTGAGGTTATGACAGAGCCAAGTGACTTGGTGTATGGCGAGAATAGGAGAGGGCCTAGAACAGAGCCTGGGGGACACCAGTGGTGAGAGCGCGTGGCGCAGGAGACAGATTCTCGCCACGCCACCTGGTAGAGCGACCTGTCAGGTAGACGAATCCCAGCGTGGGCCGCGCCGGAGATGCCCAACTCGGAGAGGGTGGAGAGGGAGGATCTGATGGTTCACAGGTATCGAAGGCAGCCGATAGGTCTAGAAGGATGAGAGCAGAGGGAGAGAGAGTTAGCTTTAACAGTGCGGAGCGCCTCCGTGATACAGAGAAGAGCAGTCTCAGTTGAATGACTAGTCTTGAAACCTGACTGATTTGGATCAAGAAGGTCATTCTGAGAGAGATAGCGGGAGAGCTGGCCAAGGACGGCACGTTCAAGAGTTTCAAGAGGTACGTTAACCCTGTTCTAATGGTCTAAGGTCATGATGAGGTACGATGAGGTACGTTAACCCTGTTCTAATGGTCTAAGGTCATGATGAGGTACGTTAACCCTGGTCTAAGGTCGTGAGGAGGTACGTTAACCCTGTTCTAATGGTTTAAGGTCATGATGAGGTACGTTAACCCTGTTCTAATGGTCTAAGGTCATGATGAGGTACGTTAACCCTGGTCTAAGGTCATGATGAGGTACGTTAACCCTGTTCTAATGGTCTAAGGTCATGATGAGGTAGGTTAACCCACCCCCATACCCTTCTCACACTATTGTGCCGACCCGAACCGTACTGTGCTAGCGCGGAGATGTTCCTTTCACATTGTCCGTTTCAGCAACGATGATGAGGTAGATTAACCCTGGTCTAAGGTCATGATGAGGTAGATTAACCCTGGTCTAAGGTCATGATGAGGTAGATTAACCTTGGTCTAAGGTCATGATGAGGTAGATTTAACCCTGGTCTAAGGTCATGATGAGTTAGATTAACCCTGGTCTAAGGTTGTGATGAGGTAGATTAACCCTGGTCTAAGGTCATGATGAGGTAGATTAACCCTGGTCTAAGGTCATGATGAGGTAGGTTAACCCAGGCCTAAAGTCATGATGAGGTAGATTAACCCTGGTCTAAGGTCATGATGAGTTAGATTAACCCTGGTCTAAGGTTGTGATGAGGTAGATTAAATCTGGTCTAGGTCATGATGAGGTAGATTAACCCTGGTCTAAGGTCGCTGATGAGGTAGGTTAGCCTGGTCTAAGGTCATGATGAGTTAGATTAACCCTGGTCTAAGGTTGTGATGAGGTAGATTAACCCTGGTCTAAGGTCATGATGAGGTAGATTAACCCTGGTCTAAGGTTGATGAGTAGATTAACCCTGGTCTAATGGTCTAAGGTCATGATGAGGTAGATTAACCCTGGTCTAAGGTCATGATGAGGTAGATTAACTCTGGTCTAAGGTCATGATGAGGTAGATTAACCCTGGTCTAAGGTCATGATGAGTTAGATTAACCCTGGTCTAAGGTTGTGATGAGGTAGGTTAACCCTGGTCTAAGGTCATGATGAGTTAGATTAACCCTGGTCTAAGGTTGTGATGAGGTAGATTAACCCTGGTCTAAGGTCATGATGAGGTAGGTTAACCCTGGTCTAAGGTTGTGATGAGGTAGATTAACCCTGGTCTAAGGTTGTGATGAGGTAGATTAACCCTGGTCTAAGGTCATGATGAGGTAGATTAACCCTGGTCTAAGGTCATGATGAGGTAGGTTAACCCTGGTCTAAGGTCATGATGAGGTAGATTAACCCTGGTCTAAGGTTGTGATGAGGTAGGTTAACCCTGGTCTAAGGTCATGATGAGGTAGATTAACCCTGGTCTAAGGTCATGATGAGGTAGATTAACCCTGGTCTAAGGTTGTGATGAGGTAGGTTAACCCTGGTCTAAGGTCATGATGAGGTAGATTAACCCTGGTCTACAGCTACCTGTTGCCCCGTGCACAAAGTGAGAACCATACAGAAATGGTTTGTCGAGATCGGGCGTGGAATAACTTGACTCTCCTGCACAGGGCCCTGACCTCAACCTCCATCGAACACCTTTAGGATGAATTGGAAAAGCCGACTGCAAGCCATGTCTAATCGCCCAACATCAGTGACCGAACTCACACGTTCTTGTGGCTGAATGGAGCAGTCCCGCAGCAATGTTCCAACATCTTGTGGAAAGCCTTCCCAGAAGAGTGGAGGCTGTTTAGCAGCAGAGGGGGACCAACTCCATATTAAAGCCCATGAACATACTTTTGTTTTTTTGGTCAACCTTTTTCTGACCTATTTCAGTCAAAATTCTTTAAGTTTGTGTATATAAACTACGGTACTGGAAGCGTCAGCATAGTAGGGAGTTTGCACTTTTTTCATATTAAAAGGGGAAATCTGCAGTTCTTACAATAACAAATCGGTTAACGCCCAATTTTGCAGGGTAAACAGCTGAGGGATGGGGCTGGAGAATTGTAACCACTCGCCCAAATCATGGACACATCTATGGATGCATGGGACTGACCAGGAGATGAAAGCCATGTTTTGAAGCTACTGTATTTGTTTACAATTACATTGATAACGATCAATGGTGTTAAACAACAAGCTCATGAGGCTTTAGTTATACTCTTCAAGAATCAATGGCTATATATAATGCATTTTAAAAGTCCTCCAAATGGAGGTACAAGTCCCCTTTAATAAATCTTAAACATAAGTTCTGAAGAGCCATTCTCTACAATTGTCCAAGTTACAGAAAATGAAAACAACTACTTTCCTGGCTCCAATGTATCAATAGTCAGAGTATCTCTCCATCCCAAACCCCCAACCAACCCTAGTGGAACCAAACTGGGCCTGCGTTGGTCTTTTCACTCCTAATTAGCTGTGTTAATAGGATTGTCTTCTGGTGTTTCCATGTTGTAAGACATGCGATTTAAACCACAGAGATATTTAGCCTCTGAAGCTGCAGAGGAGCGACACTTTGACTCAGTATCCCTTGAGCAGTCTACCTACTACCTAACAACTCATTGTCTTTCTATCTGGACATCTATTGATAATCTAACGGGTCTTCAATCACCTCGCGACCTGTCAATCAATCATCCCAGGAGATTTTTCTTGTTTTTGTTGTAGCACGTTTGGTGACTACAAACCTGTTTCTGTGTAGCGAGGCACCCAGGACAACTAACCACCAAGATGTCGATGGACGAGCCTGAGGATCTGGAGATGGAGGAGAGGAGATAGACGCCAAGGAGCTGAAGAAGGAGCTGGCTGAGTCCAAGGCAGTTAAAGTGCTGATGCTGGGTGGTGAATCAACCCATTGGTGTGAATGTATCGGAGATGCTTCCGGGAAATATGCTCTTGTGATGAGGTAGCCCTGTCTGGAACTCGTAAGGTCGTTTTGGCGAATGGCTGAAGCGTTGGAATCCCCATGAGTTTTGGTTTCCTCTTCATAAAGGAACCCGAAAGGCAATATTTCAGCTAAATACCGTGGAATCATAAACAGGATATTTGTTGTGTCATATGATGTGATATCAGAGATTTGGTTGAGGTCAGTGGTGGAAAAAAGTACCCAATATGTCATACTTGATTAAAAGTTTTTTTTTTTACCTTTATTTAACTAGGCAAGTCAGTTAAGAACAAATTCTTATTTTCAATGGCGGCCTAGAAACAGTGGGTTAACTGCTGTTCAGGGCAGAACGACAGATTTGTACCTTGTCAGCTCAGGGTTTGAACTTGCAACCTTCCGGTTTACTAGTCCAACGCTCTAACCACTAGGCTACCCTAAGGCTAAAGTAAAAGTGACCCAGTAAAATAAAGTCTAAAAGTATTTGGTTTTAGCCAGGGGCACATTCCAATACTAACACATCATTTACAAAGGAGGCATGTTGTGTTTAGTAAGTCACCAGATCCAGAGGCAGTAGGGATAAGTGTGTAAATTGTACCATTTTTTCTAATCATTAATCATGTAATGAGTACTTTCGTGTCAGGGAAAATGTATAGAGTAAAAAGTACATTATTTTCTTTAGGAATGTAGTGATAAAAGTTTTCATAAATATAAATAGTAATGTAAAAGTTCAGAAAAAACAACTTATGTTGTACTTTAAAGTATTTTTACTTAAGTACTTTACACCACTGGTTGAGGTTTGTATTGAACTGCCATCCAGAAGCAAGGAGGGACCACATCAGAAAGGGGGGGAAATCATTTAATACGACATGATTGGTTCCTCTGACAACCTGGCCTCAAGATAGGACAAAAAATATTTCAAATGAAATTGAGATAACATCTGTAATTTTCACATTTAATCTTTCTGGTGTTGAATATATTCCATCAAATGATATCATACTCTTTCTCTGGTCCCATTTTAATCAAACACAGACAATAAGGCCTTGATTCAATCAGATAAAGCATCTACCGGCAATAGCCCACGCCCGCACAGCTGATGTTTTGACGGTGTCGGAGGTGGAACTGCGTCGGAGTTGTCAAATCGGTGAGCAGCTACCAACGCAGTTCGCTTAATGCTTGATCTGATTGATCACTCGCTCCCACTCGCATTAGAAGTTCAGGACGAGAAAGTGTACGCTATATAGAAATAATGACTCTCAAATTGAAAATCATTCAACTAAATAATGAGGACTTCTATCAGCCTAATCAAAGTGTAGATGACTTGTAAACAAGTTTGCATGGAATTTCTATTATTGCGATTTAATGGTCGTGCCGGCGACAACAGTTGTGACCAATTGGTGTTTTGGCTAAGCCTAACCCTAATCCTTTTCCTAACCTTTACTCATTCTCCTAATTTGCTGCATCAATTCACCTAACCTGCAGCATTAGTTCTCCTAACCTGCAACATTAACTATCCTAACCTGCTCTATTAATTATCCCAACCTGACACATTAACTATCCTAACCTGCTACATTAAGTATCCTAACCTGCTACATTAAGTATCCTAACCTGCTACATTAACTATCCTAACCTGCTACATTAAGTATCCTAACCTGCTACATTAAGTATCCTAACCTGCTACATTAATTATCCTAACCTGCTACATTAAGTATCCTAACCTGCTACATTAATTATCCTAACCTGCCACATTAACTATCCTAACCTGCCACATTAACTAGCCTAACCTGCCACATTAACTATCCTAACCTGCTACATTAACTAGCCTAACCTGCTACATTAACTATCCTAACCTGCTACATTAACTATCCTAACCTGCTACATTAACTATCCTAACCTGCTACATTAAGTATCCTAACCTGCTACATTAAGTATCCTAACCTGCTACATTAATTATCCTAACCTGCTACATTAAGTATCCTAACCTGCTACATTAATTATCCTAACCTGCCACATTAACTATCCTAACCTGCCACATTAACTATCCTAACCTGCCACATTAACTATCCTAACCTGCTACATTAAGTATCCTAACCTGCTACATTAACTATCTAACCTGCTTCATTAAGTATCCTAACCTGCTACATGAATTATCCAACCTGCTACATGAATTATCCTAACCTGCTACATACATCATCCTAACCTGCTACATTAACTATCCTAACCTGCTACATTAAGTATCCTAACCTGCTACGTTAATTATCCTAACCTGCCACATTAATTATCCTAACCTGCTATGTAAACAAATCCTCATTATTACCACAACGCGGCTGCTTGTGGATTTGACAGCTCAGTTCCAACTCTGACACCATCAAAACAACCGCTATGCGAATGTCGGCAGAAACTGATCTGATTGAAGCAGACCCCGAGTACTGATTCTGTCTGTGAATTGAATATGCACTTTGTCTGAACATTGACAGTTAAGAACCAACACACAAAGATCAAGGCGTAATATTCTTTCTCTCAGAATGTTTCAGCTATATGTAACTGAACCTAGAAAAGAAGGAAGAGATTTTTGTGGTTTGTTAAAGTACAGATTCAGACCTTGAGGTACATTGAGTTCCATCGCTCTCCCGAGGTTCCATCGCTCCATCGAGTTCCATCGCTCCCGAGTTCCATCGCTCCCCGAGTTCCATCGGCTCCCGAGGTCCACGCATCCCCGAGTTCCATCGCTCCCGAGTTCCATCGCTCCCGAGGTCCATCGCTCCCAGAGTTCCATCGGCTCCCGGGTCCATCGCTCCCGAGGTCCATCGGCTCCCGAGGTCCATCGCTCCCCGAGGTCCACGGCTCCCCGAGTTCCACGCTCCCGAGTTCCACGCTCTCCGGGGTCCATCGCTCCCGGTTCATCGCTCCCCGAGGTCCATCGCTCTCCGAGTTCCATCGCTCCCGAGTTCCATCGCTCCCGAAGTTCCATCGCTCCCGAGTTCCATCGCTCCCCGAGTTCCATCGCTCCCGAGGTCCATCGCCTCCGAGTTCCATCGCTCCCGAGTTCCATCGCTCCCGGGAGTTCCATCGCTCCCCGAGTTCCATCGGCTCCCTCCCAGTTCCATCGCTCCCGAGTTCCATCGTCCCCGAGGTCCATCGCTCCCGAGTTCCATCTGCCCTGAGTTCACATGCTCCCGAGTTCCATCGCCTCCGAGTTCCATCGCTCGAGTTCCACCTCCCAGTTCCACGTCCCCGAGTTCCATCGCTCCCGAGTTCCATCGCTCCCGAGTTCCATCGCTCCCGAGTTCCATCGCTCCCCGAGTTCCACGCTCCCGAGGTCCATCGCTCCCAGAGTTCCATCGCTCCCCGAGGTCCATCGCTCCCGAGGTCCACGCTCCCGAGGTCCATCGGCTCCCGAGGTCCATCGGCTCCCGAGTTCCATCGCTCCCGGTCCATCGCTCCCGAGGTCCATCGCCCAGCCGAGGTCCATCGCTCCCCGAGTTCCATCGCTCCCCGAGTTCCATCGCTCCCCGAGTTCCATCGCTCCGAGTTCCATCGCTCCCGAGGTCCATCGTCCCGCCATCGCCCGAGGTCCATCGCTCCCGAGGTCCATCGCTCCCGAGTTCCACGTCCATCGCTCCCCGAGTTCCATCGCTCCCGAGTTCCACGCTTCCCCGAGTTCCATCGCTCCCGAGGTCCATCGCTCCCCGAGTTCCACGCTCCCGAGTCCATCGCCTCCGAGTTCCATCGCCTCTCCGAAGTTCCATCGCTCCCCGAGTTCCATCGCGCTCCCCGAGTTCCATCGCTTCCTCGAGTTCCATCGCTCCAGAGTTCCATCACTTCGAAGTTCCACGCTCCTCGAGTCTGGTCGCTTCTCCGAGTTCCATCGCTTGAGTTCCACGCTCTCCTCGAAGTTCCACGCTCTCCGAGTTCCATCGCTCCCCGCTGAGTCCATCTGCCCCTTGCTCCATCGCCTCGAGTTCCATCGCCCTCGAGTTCCAGCTTCCTGAGGTCCATCGGCCCTCGAGGTCCATCGCCCTCGAGTTCCATCGCTTCCCCGAGTTCCATCGCTCCCGAGGTCCATCGCTCCCCGAGGTCCATCGCTCCCCGAGGTCCATCGCTCCCGAGGTCCATCGCTCCCCGAGGTCCATCGCTCCTCGAGTTCCATCGCTCCCCGAGTTCCATCGCTCCCCGAGTTCCATCGCTCCTCGAGTTCCATCGCTCCCCGAGTTCCATCGCTCCCCGAGTTCCATCGCTCCTCGAGTTCCATCGCTCCCCGAGTTCCATCGCTCCCTCCCAGTGAGTCCAGTCCAGTGGAAAGGCAGGACACAGTGAGGTGTTTAAATAATCACTACTAAAGGTCCAAGTGAATTATGGAACCCATGAAGTGCCAAGCCGATTACACTGAGTTTAACTCAGATCCAGATCCAGTCCAGAAATGTGTTCCCATTCTCTCCTCTGACAGCATTCACCCTTTCACACTACCGCGACGACCCAATTCAAACTGTACTGTGCTCAGATTTAAATTTTTTTTTTTTTTTTTACATAGTCCCTTTTACAACACAACACTCTTATAGAATCTATTATGTGTGGGTTCAGATTGGTTCTGGGCTCAGCAGGATTTAGTTGGGCTGTGGCTTTAGTAGTGTGAAAAGGGTAATCCACTTGGCCTCTCAGTATGTGGTCACTTAAAGTCTCAGTCAATGCTAATGATCAAATCCAAAAAAACAGGTCTCGGTAAAATATATCCAGATACTGGAATAGACAGATCTATTTCCATCAGCCTAACCAGGCCAAATAGCTAACGCTGAGGTCCCCACAAACGGTTTTAGCATCCTGTACCCTTTTCACACTACTGAGTAAAGCTGAGCTGTACTTCTGATTTGACCTGTTGGAAAGGTGTGTGTGTGAGACACAGTGTTCTCACTCCTACCAGTGGTACCGTATAAATAGTGTTGTGTTCTTTAGCAGACAGTGTTAGTGTGACCGACTGACCCGGGGTTCGAATCCCGTGTTATCCCTTTGATGGTGAGCAAACACAAGTTTTAAGGTCTCAGGTGGCTGAGCAGGCAAACGACTTCTGTTACTTTAGCTCTTGTCCTTGATACAAAGTGGTAAGATGACCTGTTTCCAGGTTACATAATGCTTGTTGTGTTAAGACACAGGACCAGGTTACATAATGCTTGTTGTGTTAAGACACAGGACCAGGTTACATAATGCTTGTTGTGTTAAGACACAGGACCAGGTTCCATAATGCTTGTTGTGTTAAGACACAGGACCAGGTTCCATAATGCTTGTTGTGTTAAGACACAGGACCAGGTTACATAATGCTTGTTGTGTTAAGACACAGGACCAGGTGACATAATGCTTGTTGTGTTAAGACACAGGACCAGGTTACATAATGCTTGTTGTGTTAAGACACAGGACCAGGTTACATAATGCTTGCTGTGTTAAGACACAGGACCAGGTTACATAATGCTTGTTGTGTTAAGACACAGGACCAGGTTACATAATGCTTGTTGTGTTAAGACACAGGACCAGGTTACATAATGCTTGTTGTGTTAAGACACAGGACCAGGTTACAGCTAATGCTTGCTGTGTTAAGACACAGGACCAGGTTACATAATGCTTGTTGTGTTAAGACACAGGACCAGGTTACATAATGCTTGTTGTGTTAAGACACAGGACCAGGTTACATAATGCTTGTTGTGTTAAGACACAGGACCAGGTTACATAATGCTTGTTGTGTTAAGACACAGGACCAGGTTACATAATGCTTGTTGTGTTAAGACACAGGACCAGGTTACATAATGCTTGTTGTGTTAAGACACAGGACCAGGTTACATAATGCTTGTTGTGTTAAGACACAGGAAACATGAAACCCATCCATAACACTCAGCAAGGGGGTACATGAAGAGGAGGCGGCCAACCTTAATGTGGAAGGGCACTGAGCCAATGGGTGTCATTATGTAACCTGGTCCTGTGTCTTAACACAGCAAGCATTATGTAACCTGGTCCTGTCTGTGGCTATGAGTCTGTGGCTATGAGTGGCGCAGGGCTCAACCAATTAGAGTAGATTAAATGGAGAACACTTCTCCACAAGGAGGCATCCTATTGGATGATGTCTGTCTATGGTCTTTATAACTGCTGTGTTGTTGAATAATCTAATCAACTTCACTACAATTACCCATTTAACTACTAAACTAAGCTGAGATTGTTTTAGTTGAATAGCCAGCTGTATAGCGAACTCCTAGCTATGTAAATGAACATGCCACCATAGGAGTTGGCAAGACCGCACAAACAGATTTGGTACCAGGCTAGAGCTAAAATGAGCTGAGACTTATATACTGACTGGCCTGGTTACAGGATGGTATTATATACTGACTGGCCTGGCCTGGTTACAGGATGACATTATATACTGACTGGCCTGGTTACAGGATGGTATTATATACTGACTGGCCTGGCCTGGTTACAGGATGACATTATATACTGACTGGCCTGGTTACAGGATGACATTATATACTGACTGGCCTGGTTACAGGATAATATTATATACTGACTGGCCTGGTTACAGGATGATATTATATACTGACCGGCCTGGCCTGGTTACAGGATGACATTATATACTGACTGGCCTGGTTACAGGATGACATTATATACTGACTGGCCTGGTTACAGGATGACATTATATACTGACTGGCCTGGCCTGGTTACAGGATGACATTATATACTGACTGGCCTGGTCTGGTTACAGGATGATATTAAATACTGACTGGCCTGGCCTGGTTACATGATACCATTATATAGTGACTGGCCTGGTTACAGGATGACATTATATACTGACTGGCCTGGTTACAGGATGACATTATATACTGACTGGCCTGGTTACAGGATAATATTATATACTGACTGGCCTGGTTACAGGATGATATTAAATACTGACTGGCCTGGTTACAGGATGACATTATATACTGACTGGCCTGGTTACAGGATGACATTATATACTGACTGGCCTGGTTACAGGATGACATTATATACTGACTGGCCTGGTTACAGGATGACATTATATACTGACTGGCCTGGTTACATGATAATATTATATACTGACTGGCCTGGTTACAGGATGATATTATATACTGACTGGCCTGGTTACAGGATGACATTATATACTGACTGGCCTGGTTACAGGATGACATTATATACTGAATGGCCTGGCCTGGTTACATGATAATATTATATACTGACTGGCCTGGTTACAGGATGATATTATATACTGACTGGCCTGGTTACAGGATGACATTATATACTGACTGGCCTGGTTACAGGATGATATTATATACTGACTGGCCTGGTTACAGGATGATATTAAATACTGACTGGCCTGGCCTGGTTACAGGATGACATTATATACTGACTGGCCTGGTTACAGGATGACATTATATACTGACTGGCCTGGTTACAGGATGACATTATATACTGACTGGCCTGGTTACAGGATGACATTATATACTGACTGGCCTGGTTACATGATAATATTATATACTGACTGGCCTGGTTACAGAATAATATTATATACTGACTGGCCTGGTTACAGGATGATATTATATACTGACTGGCCTGGTTACAGGATGACATTATATACTGACTGGCCTGGTTACAGGATGACATTATATACTGACTGGCCTGGTTACAGAATGACATTAAATACTGACTGGCCTGGTTACAGGATGACATTATATACTGACTGGCCTGGTTACAGGATGATATTAAATACTGACTGGCCTGGTTACAGGATAATATTATATACTGACTGGCCTGGTTACAGGGTGATATTATATACTGACTGGCCTGGTTACAGGATGACATTATATACTGACTGGCCTGGTTACAGGATGATATTAAATACTGACTGGCCTGGTTACAGGATGACATTATATACTGACTGGCCTGGCCTGGTTACAGGATGATATTATATACTGACTGGCCTGGTTACAGGATGATATTAAATACTGACTGGCCTGGCCTGGTTACAGGATGACATTATATACTGACTGGCCTGGTTACAGGATGACATTATATACTGACTGGCCTGGTTACAGGATGACATTATATACTGACTGGCCTGGTTACAGGATGACATTATATACTGACTGGCCTGGTTACATGATAATATTATATACTGACTGGCCTGGTTACAGGATGATATTATATACTGACTGGCCTGGTTACAGGATAATATTATATACTGACTGGCCTGGTTACAGGATGATATTATATACTGACTGGCCTGGTTACAGGATGACATTATATACTGACTGGCCTGGTTACAGGATGACATTATATACTGACTGGCCTGGTTACAGGATGACATTATATACTGACTGGCCTGGTTACAGGATGACATTATATACTGACTGGCCTGGTTACAGGATGACATTATATACTGACTGGCCTGGTTACAGGATGACATTATATACTGACTGGCCTGGCCTGGTTACAGGATGACATTATATACTGACTGGCCTGGCCTGGTTACAGGATGACATTATATACTGATTGGCCTGGTCTGGTTACAGGATGACATTATATACTGACTGGCCTGGCCTGGTTACATGATGCCATTATATACTGACTGGCCTGGCCTGGTTACATGATGATATTATATACTGACTGGCCTGGTTACAGAATGACATTATATACTGACTGGCCTGGTTACAGGATGACATTATATACTGACTGGCCTGGTTACAGGATGATATTATATACTGACTGGCCTGGTTACAGGATGGTATTATATACTGACTGGCCTGGTTACAAGATTATATATATACTGACTGGCCTGGCCTGGTTACAGGATGATATTATATACTGACTGGCCTGGCCTGGTTACAGGATGACATTATATACTGACTGGCCTGGTTACAGGATGACATTATATACTGACTGGCCTGGTTACAGGATGACATTATATACTGACTGGCCTGGTTACAGGATGACATTATATACTGACTGGCCTGGTTACAGGATGACATTATATACTGACTGGCCTGGTTACAGGATGATATTATATACTGACTGGCCTGGTTACAGGATGACATTATATACTGACTGGCCTGGTTACAGGATGACATTATATACTGACTGGCCTGGTTACATGATAATATTATATACTGACTGGCCTGGTTACAGGATGATATTATATACTGACTGGCCTGGTTACAGGATGACATTATATACTGACTGGCCTGGTTACAGGATGACATTATATACTGACTGGCCTGGTTACAGGATGACATTATATACTGACTGGCCTGGTTACAGGATGACATTATATACTGACTGGCCTGGTTACAGGATGACATTATATACTGACTGGCCTGGTTACAGGATGACATTATATACTGACTGGCCTGGTTACAGGATGACATTATATACTGACTGGCCTGGCCTGGTTACAGGATGACATTATATACTGACTGGCCTGGCCTGGTTACAGGATGACATTATATACTGATTGGCCTGGTCTGGTTACAGGATGACATTATACTGACTGGCCTGGCCTGGTTACATGATGCCATTATATACTGACTGGCCTGGCCTGGTTACATGATGATATTATATACTGACTGGCCTGGTTACAGAATGACATTATATACTGACTGGCCTGGTTACAGGATGACATTATATACTGACTGGCCTGGTTACAGGATGATATTATATACTGACTGGCCTGGTTACAGGATGATATTAAATACTGACTGGCCTGGTTACAGGATGACATTATATAGTGACTGGCCTGGTTACAGGATGACATTATATACTGACTGGCCTGGTTACAGGATGACATTATATACTGACTGGCCTGGTTACAGGGATGATATTATATACTGACTGGCCTGGTTACAGGATGACATTATATACTGACTGGCCTGGTTACAGGATGACATTATATACTGACTGGCCTGGTTACATGATAATATTATATACTGACTGGCCTGGTTACAGGATGATATTATATACTGACTGGCCTGGTTACAGGATGACATTATATACTGACTGGCCTGGTTACAGGATGACATTATATACTGACTGGCCTG
Organism: Oncorhynchus masou masou; assembly: GCF_036934945.1. Taxonomy (NCBI): domain Eukaryota; kingdom Metazoa; phylum Chordata; class Actinopteri; order Salmoniformes; family Salmonidae; genus Oncorhynchus; species Oncorhynchus masou. Next base: position 70,906 of record NW_027006757.1, read on the forward strand.
GTTACAGGATGACATTATATACTGACTGGCCTGGTTACAGGATGACATTATATACTGACTGGCCTGGTTACAGGATGACATTATATACTGACTGGCCTGGTTACAGGATGACATTATATACTGACTGGCCTGGTTACAGGATGACATTATATACTGACTGGCCTGGCCTGGTTACAGGATGACATTATATACTGACTGGCCTGGCCTGGTTACAGGATGACATTATATACTGATTGGCCTGGTCTGGTTACAGGATGACATTATATACTGACTGGCCTGGCCTGGTTACATGATGCCATTATATACTGACTGGCCTGGCCTGGTTACATGATGATATTATATACTGACTGGCCTGGTTACAGAATGACATTATATACTGACTGGCCTGGTTACAGGATGACATTATATACTGACTGGCCTGGTTACAGGATGATATTATATACTGACTGGCCTGGTTACAGGATGATATTAAATACTGACTGGCCTGGTTACAGGATGACATTATATAGTGACTGGCCTGGTTACAGGATGACATTATATACTGACTGGCCTGGCCTGGTTACAGGATGATATTATATACTGACTGGCCTGGTTACAGGATGACATTATATAGTGACTGGCCTGGTTACAGGATGACATTATATAGTGACTGGCCTGGTTACAGGATGACATTATATACTGACTGGCCTGGTTACAGGATGGTATTATATACTGACTGGTCTGGTTACAGGATGATATTATATACTGACTGGCCTGGCCTGGTTACAGGATGATATTATATACTGACTGGCCTGGTTACAGGATGACATTATATAGTGACTGGCCTGGTTACAGGATGACATTATATAGTGACTGGCCTGGTTACAGGATGACATTATATACTGACTGGCCTGGTTACAGGATGACATTATATACTGACTGGCCTGGCCTGGTTACAGGATGACATTATATACTGACTGGCCTGGTTACAGGATGACATTATATAGTGACTGGCCTGGTTACAGGATGACATTATATACTGACTGGCCTGGCCTGGTTACAGGATGACATTATATAGTGACTGGCCTGGTCTGGTTACAGGATGATATTATATACTGACTGGACTGGCCTGGTTACAGGATGACATTATATACTGACTGGCCTGGTCTGGTTACAGGATGACATTATATACTGACTGGCCTGGTCTGGTTACAGGATGATATTATATACTGACTGGCCTGGTTACAGGATGACATTATATACTGACTGGCCTGGTTACAGGATGACATTATACTGACTGGCCTGGCCTGGTTACAGGATGATATTATATACTGACTGGCCTGGCCTGGTTACAGGATGACATTATATACTGACTGGCCTGGTTACAGGATGACATTATATACTGACTGGCCTGGTCTGGTTACAGGATGACATTATATACTGACTGGTCTGGT
>NW_027006757.1:72838-125089 GCF_036934945.1 Oncorhynchus masou masou
GTCTAGATGGGTTGTCCAGTAGGGGGTCCGGATGGGTGGTCCAGCAGGGGTTCTAGATGGGTGGTCCAGCAGGGGTCCGGATGGGTGGGCCAGATGGGTGGGCCAGATGGGTGGGCCAGATGGGTGGGCCAGATGGGTGGTCCAGCAGGGGTCCTAGATGGGTGGGCCAGATGGGTGGGCCAGATGGGTGGTCCAGCAGGGGTCCGGACGGTGGTCCAGATGGGGGGCCAGATGGGTGGGGGTCCAGATGGGTGGGCCAGATGGGTGGGTCCAGTAGGGGGTCTAGATGGGTGGTCTAGTAGCGGGTCCAGATGGGTGGTCCAGCAGGGGTCCAGATGGGTGGGCCAGATGGGTGGGCCAGATGGGTGGGCCAGATGGGTGGGCAATAGGGGGTCCAGTAGGGGGTCCGGAAGTTGAAGAACAACTGTTCTTTAAAACATTAGCCTAACCGGAGCCGGTCAAGTATCTGCATTGAGTTGGGATCTCCGGTTCTCCCACTGCTGTGCACAGGCGGCTCAACCCCTACTGTAAGTGGGCACGTGGCCTCCGCCACATCCCCCTTATCAAGACATGCCTTTTCCCTTACAAGATAAAACAACAACAATTACAATAACAATTCTCTATAAATCCTGGTTACAATTCTTTGCATAGTGAACACTGCATTTAAATAACACATTTCTACTTCTCAACCAGCCTCTGAGCTGCTTTTACTTCTCTACCTAATCGTCTCATTTCGACAGGCTGCCCTGATGGATCTGATACAGGAGTGTCTGGGCTTTTTCTACCTAATCGTCTCATTTCGGCAGGCTGCCCTGGTGGGTCCGACACAGGAGTGTCTGGGCTTCTCTACCTAATCGTCTCATTTCGACAGGCTGTCCTGGTGGATCTGATACAGGAGTGTCTGGGCTTCTCTACCTAATCGTCTCATTTCGACAGGCTGTCCTGGTGGATCTGATACAGGAGTGTCTGGGCTTCTCTACCTAATCGTCTCATTTCGACAGGCTGTCCTGGTGGATCTGATACAGGAGTGTCTGGGCTTCTCTACCTAATCGTCCTCATTTCGACAGGCTGTCCCTGGTGGATCTGATACAGGAGTGTCTAGGCTTGACATTGTCTGACCTTTAATGTCACTCTCTCGCCTGTCTGTTTGCTCACACTGGTGGGTCAACAAGCGAGTATTTCTCCTGTACGTAACCCCCTCATTCATTACATCATGTGACCTGGTGGTCACTGTTTTCACCACACGGGCCTCTACCTAATCGTCTCATTTCCCATCATGCATTTCACTGATCAGTGGATCTGATACACCGAGCACCTTGGATCTGATACAGGAGTGTCTTTTACCTAATCGTCTCATTTCGACAGGCTGTCCTCCCCGATCTGATAAAAAGTGACCTTGTCATCCTTCTGTTTCCGGAGTACTGGCTGCCTAGTTTTGAGTTTCTATTTGAACAACAGCTCTGCAGGAAACAAGACTCATTTTCGTGGAGGCTGCCCTGGTGGGTCTGACAAAGCAAGATTCGAGTCTGTCTTTGAGTCGAGAGCTTCCTACCTAAACTGTTTTGACAGGCTGTCCTGGTTCTGATACCCATTGCACTGCGGATACCTAATCGGGTCAACGTGACACGCTGAACATTTGGTGGATCTGAAATCACAGAAAGTGAACTGGAGGTTCTCCACCCACTCCTCTCATTTTCGACAGGCTGCCATGGATCTGAACAAAGAATGACTTCATGTGAGTAATCACTTGACCTAATCGTGTCATTTCGACAGGCTCTCTGGTGGATCTGAGAGGAATGTCTGCCCATCAGTAGAAATAGTTCTTTCCCTCAACAGAAAAGGATCTATTCCCTGTCATGGCCTCAGTGTCTGGGCTTCTCTACAACTACATTGTCTCATTTGCAGGCTGTTTTGACCTGTATTTCTGATGTTCAGGAGGCTCTGACTGTCTGCTCCTATGTCTGCGTTCATCTTGGGTGGGGGTGGGTCTGACACAGGAGTGTCTGGGCACACTTCTAACCTAATCGTCTAATTCCATCCAGTACAGGCTGTTCCTTTATCTGATAAGAGTAGAGTATAGCCTCCTCAGACCACCTACATGTTCATTTCAATCAGGCTGTCCTGGTATCTGATACAGGAAATAACTACGGCTGAAATAACTGTCTCATTTCGACAGGCTGTGCCTGGTTCTGATAAGGTGTCATGGGTCTTGTCCCGCAATGTATCCGGTTTGACAGGCTGAGCTGGTGGATCTGGATAAATGTGGTGTGTGGGCTTCTCTTAGACACGTCTCTTTGTACAGGAGTGTCTAACCAGAGGTGTATGATGTAGTTTCAGGACATTGTTTTTACCATAGATAAACTCATTTCGAGGCTGCCCACATGGGTCATGATGACAGTGCCAATGGGCTCTCTCTCAATCTGTCTCATTACACTCGACAGGCTGACCACTGGTGGGTTTGATATTGGAGTGTCTAGTGCCATCTGCTGTAACAGCACTGCACCTTTTTAGAGGCTGTCTGATGGATTTTCATCAGGAGTCTGTACTGGAGTGTGCATGATTAATGCCTTGAGCTGCTCCAACTCTTCCCTGGTGATTACTGTTCCAACACAGGACTCTGTAGCTTTTACCAGTACATCTTCTCATCTGACTCGCTGTTAAGGGGGCGACACAGGGGGAACCCAAGAGCAGACTCAGATGAGGAAACAGGGATGAATATTTGGAGAGATATGAAAGATATGGAGTGCAGATCCGGGGAAGCTCGGATGAGTTGCAGAAAAAACAGATGTGGAGACTGAGGTTGGAGTTGGATGAGTAGAACAGGGTAAACAGGTCCTGAGGGGAATCCAAGGTAGTGGTGGTGAGATGTGGAGACTGAGGTTGGAGTTGGATGAGTAGAACAGGGTAAACAGGTCCTGGTGGGGATACAGGTAGTGGTGGGAGATGTGGAGACTGAGGTTGGAGTTGGATGAGTAGAACTGGGTAAAGGAGGTCCTGAGGGGGAATCCAAGGTAGTGGTGATGAGTTCGACAGGCTGCCCTGGTGGATGTGAACAGGAGTGTCTGGGCTTAACTGCAATCGAGATAAACAGGCTGTCCTGGTGGGAAACTGATACAGGAGTGTAACTGGGCTTCTAATCATAATCGCTCAGATTATGAAGGCTGACCTGAGTGAGATCTGATACAGGAGTGTGGAAGTTCTCTACTGAGTATTTGTCGACAGGCTGTCCTGGAACAGGTCTGAGGGGACATCTGTCTGCACTGTAATGTCACTCTCCAACTGTCTGTTTGCACACAGTCCTGAGGGAGGAAGAGAGTGAGAGTGCAACTGGGGAGTAACTGCAGGTTCAGAAGGTTGCAGCAGATGTGACCCCTCCAGGTATCATTACATCATGTGACCTGGTTGTCACTGTTTTCACCATACTTACCTAACGAACCGTGTTTTCCCCTCATGATTTTCACTCGGCGGTGGATGATTGCACCGAGACCTGGATCCCTTTGTCATAGGTCTTTCTGAACATCTTCCTCCCGTTTGTTAAACAGTGACCTTGGGGAATGTTTCCAGGAGTACTGGCAGCCTAGTTTTGAGTTTCCTATTTGAACAAACAGCTCTGCAGAAAACAAGACCATGTTTCAGTGGAGTAACTCTCCCCTTTAACAAAGCAAGATTCGAGTCTGTCTTTGAGTCGAGAGCTTCCTTAATAAACTGTTTTGACACCAGTCTTGACTAACCCATTGCACTGGGAAACATGGGGTCAACGTGACACGCAGGAGCATTTGCAGTGTAACAAACCAAAATCACAGAAAGCTGAACTGTGAGGTGTTGTCCGTACTCAACCAGCCCAGGTAAGGAACCCCATGGGACTGAAGGGATGACTTCATGTGAGTAATCACTTGACTATACATGTATCTGTCCTTCAGAAAGCTCTCTGAGTATGATTAGCCCATCAGTAGAAATCTATAGTTTTGCATTGGAACAGAAAAGGATTATTCCCATGGCCTCAATATCTCTTTTACCCCAACTCACATTGTCTCTTTGCTCTGTTTTGACCGATTTCTGGCATGTTCACAGTTGACTGTTACTCCATGTACCTCATCTTGGGATGAGTTATGGGGGAGCATGTTTTTCTGAAGCATTCAGTCCATGTGAAGGTGTAAATATAATGAATGAAGTACAGATATCTAATTCCTTTATTGACCATTTGGTAGAGCTAGAGACCTGTACAGACCACCTACATGTTATGGATTCAATGTTTTTAGTATCCCAAAAGAAGCACTCATTTCCTTGTGCTCATTGATTTTTGGCATGCAACCTTTCTTTTAAGGTAAATTCCCAATCTGGCCCTCAAACCATCTGTCACGCCTTGGTCTTAGTATTTTGTGTTTTCAAAAATTAGTTAGTCAGGCCAGGGTGTGACATGGGTTTATTGTTTGTTGTATGGGGTTTTTTAGTTTTGGGATTGTAGCATTAGGGGTTGTTACATAGGTTTGGCACATGAAGTTCTCAATCAGAGTCAGGTGATTCTCGTTTCTCAATTGGGAACCGTAAAGGTAGCCTGGGTTTCGCTTTGTACCACTGGGTGATTTTCCTGTCTCTGTGTTAGTGTTCACCAGTCAGGCTGTAATAGGTTTCACCTTCCGTTTTGTTGTTTTGTATTTATTTGTTATTTCATGTATAGTTCCGTATTTGTTTCATTAAAGAACATGATTAATCAAACTCTTCCTGGTGATTACTGTTCTTAAACAAACAAGACACCACTCTGAACTATTGTTTTTACACCATCATGGTCACCACTTCCCCAGACTCGTTGTTGCAAATGAGAAAGTGTTCTCAAGAGAAAGTGTTCAGACTTACCTGGTAAAATAGGGATGAATATATATCTATGAGTCTGGGGGAGAACGTAAAGGTCTAGGCGATGCTGTTGGTTCATTGATGTGCAGTTAGCTTACAATTATAATGAATTTGTATTTGGTTTTAAATGGCCTAGTAAACAAGAATTAGTTATATTTAGGAAGTAGTAGATGTAGCTGACAGAGGAGTAGGATGAGTAGTAGGTAGCTGACACAGGTCCTAGGTAAGGTAGTGACAGAGGAGTAGGAAGTAGTAGGTAGCTGACAGAGGAGTAGGAACAGGGTAAACAGACCTGGAGGGGAAGTAGTAGGTAGCTGACAGAGGAGTAGGAAGTAGTAGGTAGCTGACAGAGGAGTAGGAAGTAGTAGGTAGCTGACAGAGGAGTAGGGGAAGTAGTAGGTAGCTGACAGAGGAGACTAGGGGGAGTAGTAGGTAGTGAAGTTAGGGGAAGTAGTAGGGCTGACAGAGGAGTAGGGTGAGTAGTGGTAGCTGACAGAGGAGTAGGGGAAGTAGTAGGTAGCTGACAGAGGAGTAGGGGGTAAGTAGTAGGTAGCTGACAGAGGAGTAGGGGAAGTAGAGGTTGGAGTTGAGGAGTAAGTAGTAGGTAGCTGACAGAGGAGTGAGGGGAATAGTAGGTAGCTGACAGAGGAGTAGGGGAAGTAGTAGGGTAGCTGACAGAGGAGTAGGGAAGTAGTAGGTAGCTGACAGATGAGAGGATAGGGAAGTAGGTAGCTGACAGAGGAGTAGGAAGTAGTAGGTAGCTGACAGATCAGTAGGGGAAGTAGTAGGTAGCTGACAGAGCAGAAGTAGTAGGAGCTGACAGAGGGTAGGGCAGTAGTAGGTAGCTGACAGAGGTCTTGATATGGAAGTAGTAGCAGCTGACAGAGGAGTAGGGGAAGTAGTAGGTAGCTGACAGAGGAGTAGGGGAAGTAGTAGGTAGCTGACAGAGGAGGGAGGAAGTAGTAGGCTGACAGAGGAGTAGGGGAAGTAGTAGGTAGCTGACAGAGGAGTAGGGGAAGTAGTAGGTAGCTGACAGAGGAGTAGGGGGAAGTAGTAGGTAGCTGACAGAGGAATAGGACAGTAGTAGGTAGCTGACAGGAGTTCAAACAGGTAGCTGACAGAGGAGTAGGCAGTAGTAGGTAGCTGACAGAGCTCTGAGTAGTATCTGAAGTAGTAGGTAGCTGACAGAGGAGTTGGGGAAGTAGTAGGTAGCTGACAGAGGTAGGAAGTAGTAGGTAGCTGACAAAGGGTAAAGTAGTAGGTAGCTGACAGAGGAACAGGGTAAGTCTTAGGTAGCTGACAGAGGAGTAGGAAGTAGTAGGTAGCTGACAGAGGAGTAGGGGAAGTAGTAGGTAGCTGACAGAGGAGTAGGGGAAGTAGTAGGTAGCTGACAGAGGAGTAGGGGAAGTAGTAGGTAGCTGACAGAGGGTAGGAAGTAGTAGGTAGCTGACAGAGGAGTAGGGGAAGTAGTAGGTAGCTGACAGAGGAAGTAGGTAGACAGGGAGTAGTAGGTAGCTGACAGAGGAGTAGGGGAAGTAGTAGGTAGCTGACAGAGGAGTAGGAAGTAGGTAGCTGACAGAGGAGTAGGGGAAGTAGTATTTAGCTGACAGACCTTTATTTAGTAGTAGGTAGCTGACAGAGAGTGAAAGTAGTAGGTACACAGAGGAGTACTAAGTAGTAGGTAGCTGACAGAGGAGTAAATGGGAAGTAGTAGGTAGCTGACAGAGGAGGAGGGGAAGTAGTAGGTAGCTGACAGAGGAGTGGGATATGGTAGCTGACAGAGAGAAGGGGAAGTCAGTAGGTAGCTGGTAGGAGTAGGGAAGTAGTAGGTAGCTGACAGAGGAGTAGTCAGCAGCTGAGCGATGTAGCTGACAGAAGTAGGAAGTAGTAGGTAGCTGACAGAGGAGTGGGGGGAATAGTAGGTAGGGAAGTAGGGGAAGTAGTAGGTAGCTCAGATTAGGAAGTAGTAGGCTGACAGATTCCCAGTAGGTAGCTGACAGAGGAGTAGGGGAAGTAGTAGGTAGCTGACAGAGGTTAGGGTTAAGTAGTAGGTAGTGACAGAGGAGTAGGAAGTAGTAGGTAGCTGACAGAGGGTAGGGGAAGTAGTAGGTAGCTGACAGAGGAGTAGGGGAAGTAGTAGGTAGCTGACAGAGGAGTAGGAAGTAGTAGGTAGCTGACAGAGGAGTTGGGAAGTAGTAGGTAGCTGACAGAGGAGTAGTAGGGTAGCTGACAGAGGAGTAGGGAAGTAGTAGGTAGCTGACAGAGGAGTTGGGGAAGTAGTAGGTAGCTGACAGAGGAGTAGGAAGTAGTAGGTAGCTGACAGAGGAGTAGGGGAAGTAGTAGGTAGCTGACAGAGGAGTAGGTAGTAGGTAGCTGACAGAGGAGTAGGGGAAGTAGTAGGTAGCTGACAGAGGAGTTGGGGAAGTAGTAGGTAGCTGACAGAGGAGTAGGGGAAGTAGTAGGTAGCTGACAGAGGAGTAGGAAGTAGTAGGTAGCTGACAGAGGAGCTAGTAGTGGTTCAGAGGAGTAGTGCAGTAGCTGACAGAGGAGTAGGAAGTAGTAGGTAGCTGACAGAGGAGTAGGGGAAGTAGTAGGTAGCTGACAGAGGAGTAGGGGAAGTAGTAGGTAGCTGACAGAGGAGTAGGAAGTAGTAGGTAGCTGACAGAGGAGTAGGGAAGTAGTAGGTAGCTGACAGAGGAGTAGGAAGTAGTAGGTAGCTGACAGAGGAGTAGGGGAAGTAGTAGGTAGCTGACAGAGGAGGAAGTAGTAGGTAGCTGACAGAGGAGTAGGGAAGTAGTAGGTAGCTGACAGAGGAGTAGGAAGTAGTAGGTAGCTGACAGAGGAGTAGGAAGTAGGGTAGCTGACAGAGGAGTAGGAAGTAGGGTAGCTGACAGAGGAGTAGGGGAAGTAGTAGGTAGCTGACAGAGGAGTAGGAAGTAGTAGGTAGCTGACAGAGGAGTAGGGGAAGTAGTAGGTAGCTGACAGAGGAGTAGGGGAAGTAGTAGGTAGCTGACAGAGGAGTAGGGGAAGTAGTAGGTAGCTGACAGAGGAGTAGGGGAAGTAGTAGGTAGCTGACAGAGGAGTAGGGGAAGTAGTAGGTAGCTGACAGAGGAGTAGGGGAAGTAGTAGGTAGCTGACAGAGGAGTAGGGGAAGTAGTAGGTAGCTGACAGAGGAGTTGGGGAAGTAGTAGGTAGCTGACAGAGGAATAGGAAGTAGTAGGTAGCTGACAGAGGAGTAGGGGAAGTAGTAGGTAGCTGACAGAGGAGTAGGGTAAGTAGTAGGTAGCTGACAGAGGAGTAGGAAGTAGTAGGTAGCTGACAGAGGAGTAGGAAGTAGTAGGTAGCTGACAGAAGAGTAGGAAGTAGTAGGTAGCTGACAGAGGAGTAGGGGAAGTAGTAGGTAGCTGACAGAGAAGTAGGAAGTAGTAGGTAGCTGACAGAGGAGTATGGGAAGTAGTAGGTAGCTGACAGAGGAGTTGGAGGTAGTAGGTAGCTGACAGAGGAGTAGGGAAGTAGTAGGTAGCTAGGGGACAGAGGTAGCTGACAGAGGAGGGAAGTAGTAGGTAGCTGACAGAGGAGTAGGGAAGTAGTAGGTAGCTGACAGAGGAGTAGGGGAAGTAGTAGGTAGCTGACAGAGGAGTTGGAGGTAGTAGGTAGCTGACAGAGGAGTAGGAAGTAGTAGGTAGCTGACAGAGGAGTAGGAAGTAGTAGGTAGCTGACAGAGGAGTAGGGGAAGTAGTAGGTAGCTGACAGAAGAGTAGGGGAAGTAGTAGGTAGCTGACAGAGGAGTAGGAAGTAGTAGGTAGCTGACAGAGGAGTAGGGGAAGTAGTAGGTAGCTGACAGAGGAGTAGGGGAAGTAGTAGGTAGCTGACAGAGGAGTAGGAGTAGTAGGTAGGAAGTAGTAGGTAGCTGACAGAGGAGTAGGGGAAGTAGTAGGTAGCTGACAGAGGAGAAGTAGTAGGTAGCTGACAGAGGAGTAGGGAAGTAGTAGGTAGCTGACAGAGGAGTAGGGGGAAGTAGTAGGTAGCTGACAGAGGAGTAGGGGAAGTAGTAGGTAGCTGACAGAGAAGTAGGAAGTAGTAGGTAGCTGACAGAGGAGTAGGGGAAGTAGTCGGTAGCTGACAGAGGAGTAGGGGAAGTAGTAGGTAGCTGACAGAGGAGTAGGTAGCTGACAGAGGAGTAGGGGAAGTAATAGGTAGCTGACAGAGGAGTAGGGGAAGTAGTAGGTAGCTGACAGAGGAGTAGGAAGTAGTAGGTAGCTGACAGAGGAGTAGGGAAGTAGTAGGTAGCTGACAGAGGAGTAGGAAGTAGTAGGTAGCTGACAGAGGAGTAGGGGAAGTAGTAGGTAGCTGACAGAGGAGTAGGTAGCTGACAGAGGAGTAGGGGAAGTAGTAGGTAGCTGACAGAGGAGTAGGGGAAGTAGTAGGTAGCTGACAGAGGAGTAGGGGAAGTAGTAGGTAGCTGACAGAGGAGTAGGAAGTAGTAGGTAGCTGACAGAGGAGTAGAAGTAGTAGGTAGCTGACAGAGGAGTAGGGGAAGTAGTAGGTAGCTGACAGAAGTAGGAAGTAGTAGGTAGCTGACAGAGGAGTAGGGGAAGTAGTAGGTAGCTGACAGAGGAGTAGGGTAGCTGAAGTAGTAGGTAGCTGACAGAGGAGTAGGGGAAGTAGTAGGTAGCTGACAGAGGAGTAGGGGAAGTAGTAGGTAGCTGACAGAGGAGTAGGGAAGTAGTAGGTAGGTAGCTGACAGAGGAGTAGGAAGTAGGAGTAGGGGAGTAGCTGACAGAGGAGTAGGGGAAGTAGTAGGTAGCTGACAGAGGAGTAGGAAGTAGTAGGTAGCTGACAGAGGAGTAGGAAGTAGTAGGTAGCTGACAGAGGAGTAGGGGAAGTAGTAGGTAGCTGACAGAGGAGTAGGGGAAGTAGTAGGTAGCTGACAGAGGAGTAGGGAAGTAGTAGGTAGTGACAGAGGAGTAGGGGAAGTAGTAGGTAGCTGACAGAGGAGTAGGGGAAGTAGTAGGTAGCTGACAGAGGAGTAGGGAAGTAGTAGGTAGCTGACAGAGGAGTAGGGGAAGTAGTAGGTAGCTGACAGAGGAGTAGGGGAAGTAGTAGGTAGCTGACAGAGGAGTAGGGGAAGTAGTAGGTAGCTGACAGAGGAGTAGGGGTAAGTAGTAGGTAGCTGAAGAGGAGTAGGGAAGTAGTAGTAGCTGACAGAGGAGTAGGGGAAGTAGTAGGTAGCTGACAGAGGAGTAGGGAAGTAGTAGGTAGCTGACAGAGGAGTAGGGGAAGTAGTAGGTAGCTGACAGAGGAGTAGGGGAAGTAGTAGGTAGCTGACAGAGGAGTAGGGAAGTAGTAGGTAGCTGACAGAGGAGTAGGAAGTAGTAGGTAGCTGACAGAGGAGTAGGGGAAGTAGTAGGTAGCTGACAGAGGAGTAGGGGGAAGTAGTAGGTAGCTGACAGAGGAGTAGGGGAAGTAGTAGGTAGCTGACAGAGGAGTAGGGGAAGTAGTAGGTAGCTGACAGAGGAGTAGGGGAAGTAGTAGGTAGCTGACAGAGGAGTAGGGGAAGTAGTAGGTAGCTGACAGAGGAGTAGGGGAAGTAGTAGGTAGCTGACAGAGGAGTAGGAAGTAGTAGGTAGCTGACAGAGGAGTAGGGGAAGTAGTAGGTAGCTGACAGAGGAGTAGGGGAAGTAGTAGGTAGCTGACAGAGGAGTAGGGGAAGTAGTAGGTAGCTGACAGAGGAGTAGGGGAAGTAGTAGGTAGCTGACAGAGGAGTAGGGGAAGTAGTAGGTAGCTGACAGAGGAGTAGGGGAAGTAGTAGGTAGCTGACAGAGGAGTAGGGGAAGTAGTAGGTAGCTGACAGAGGAGTAGGAAGTAGGAGGTAGCTGACAGAGGAGTAGGAAGTAGTAGGTAGCTGACAGAGGAGTAGGGGAAGTAGTAGGAAGCTGGCAGCGGAGTAGGGGAAGTAATAGGTAGCTGACAGAGATGTAGGAAGTAGTAGGTAGCTGACAGAGGAGTAGGAAGTAGTAGGTAGCTGACAGAGGAGTAGGGGAAGAAGTAGGTAGCTGACAGAGAAGTAGGAAGTAGTAGTAGCTGACAGAGGAGTAGGGAAGTAGTAGGTAGCTGACAGAGGAGTAGGAAGTAGTAGGTAGCTGACAGAGGAGTAGGGGAGGTAGTAGGTAGCTGACAGAGGAGTAGGAAGTAGTAGGTAGCTGACAGAGGAGTAGGAAGTAGTAGGTAGCTGACAGAAGAGTAGGAAGTAGTAGGTAGCTGACAGAGGAGTAGGAAGTAGTAGGTAGCTGACAGAGGAGTAGGAAGTAGTAGGTAGCTGACAGAAGAGTAGGAAGTAGTAGGTAGCTGACAGAGGAGTAGGAAGTAGTAGGTAGCTGACAGAGGGGGAGGAAGTAGTAGGTAGCTGACAGAAGAGTAGGAAGTAGTAGGTAGCTGACAGAGGAGGAGGAAGTAGTAGGTAGCTGACAGAGGAGGAGGAAGTAGTAGGTAGCTGACAGAGGAGGAAGAAGTAGTAGGTAGCTGACAGAGGAGTAGGGAGTAGTAGGTAGCTGACAGAAGTAGGAAGTAGTAGGTAGCTGACAGAGGAGTAGGGGAAGTAGTAGGTAGCTGACAGAAGTAGGCAGTAGTAGGTCGCTGACATAGGAGGAGGAAGTAGTAGGTAGCTGACAGAGGAGTAGGAAGTAGTAGGTAGCTGACAGAGGAGGAGGAAGTAGTAGGTAGCTGACAGAGGAGTAAGAAGTAGTAGGTAGCTGACAGAGGAGTAGGGAGTAGTAGGTAGCTGACAGAAGAGTAGGAAGTAGTAGGTAGCTGACAGAGGAGTAGGAAGTAGTAGGTAGCTGACAGAGGAGTAGGAAGTAGTAGGTAGCTGACAGAGGAGTAGGGGAAGAAGTAGGTAACTGACAGAGAAGTAGGAAGTAGTAGTAGCTGACAGAGGAGTAGGGGAAGTAGTAGGTAGCTGACAGAGGAGTAGGAAGTAGTAGGTAGCTGACAGAGGAGTAGGGGAGGTAGTAGGTAGCTGACAGAGGAGTAGGAAGTAGTAGGTAGCTGACAGAGGAGTAGGAAGTAGTAGGTAGCTGACAGAGGAGTAGGAAGTAGTAGGTAGCTGACAGAAGAGTAGGAAGTAGTAGGTAGCTGACAGAGGAGTAGGAAGTAGTAGGTAGCTGACAGAAGAGTAGGAAGTAGTAGGTAGCTGACAGAGGAGTAGGAAGTAGTAGGTAGCTGACAGAGGGGGAGGAAGTAGTAGGTAGCTGACAGAAGAGTAGGAAGTAGTAGGTAGCTGACAGAGGAGGAGGAAGTAGTAGGTAGCTGACAGAGGAGGAGGAAGTAGTAGGTAGCTGACAGAGGAGTCACGCACCTTGATGGCCGAATTCTATACACTTATCTTTTAATTAACTTAATTAATTAAAACAAAGCTATATTTTCATGATATTCAGCATATTAATGGTTAACACTGTGTGGGCCTGTGTCTCTCCAGTCCCAGACACACAGACAAAAACTGTGTTATGAACCCCCAGCCCAGTAGGCAACAAGGTATCAGATGTCAAAACACCACACCTGTTAGATCATTGAAATGAAGTCATCTGTTTACATAACATGTCATTAAATAAACAAGTTCATCGTACAAAAAAAAAAAAGCAGAGCATTTACTTCTATGCATGAACATATATCCACTTCAAATGATCATACTAGAAATCTATTACCTCTCTCATAAAGGCCTTCATTTGATTTAAGAAAACACATTGAAACACAGAAATCAGATCAGTGCGAAACAAATCTTCCGGACATGGAAAAAAACAAGGCAAAGGATGAGTCCCAAATGGCACCCTATTCTCTAAATAGTGTCCCAAATGGCACCCTATTCTGTAACTAGTGTCCCAAATGGCACCCTATTCTCTATTTAGTGTCCCAAAGGGCACCGTATTCTCTATATAGTGCACTACTGTTGTACCAGTGCTCAATACATAGGGCATTTGGGACACACTACACCACAATTGTCTCTGATTATCTGCAGAGATGTCAGCTGACAACACTTATTACTGTAATCACACTGCAGTAGGTGTCAGACTGTCTGGGACACACAGTTACACGCATCAGTGACGTGCAGGCAGGGTAGGCAGTAACTAATGTTTTTTTGGTCAATGATTTTTATGGATTTTAGTCTAAAAGTCCCCAAATGTGCTAAAATTGCTTCGATAGCTCTGGTCAATCTGTGGCGACCTTCCTATCCATTCAAATCGTTGACAGGTGTGGCCATTCATGACCCCATTCCCTGTTGATGGACAGTGGTCGGCACTGGCATCAAGGTTGATACTAGCTTTGCTCCTTGCATTGAGCAGATTTAATAATTTGCGAATGCGTATTGCCATTAAAAGGCTTGAACATGTTATGTGGGGGAAAAGCTTGCTTATTTGGGCCTCCTACATACTTTGGCGCGGATCCCTTGAACTGAGTAAGGAAGCTCGCCAGTGGGCAAAAACAACCTGACAAAATGGACACAACAAAGCGCGTCAAATTAATTTCTCAAATTCTCCCAAAACAGACACAGTATGTTTTACATTCGTTGTTATTAGTCTCATTATCTTGTTGTTATTAGCCTCATTATCTTGTTGTTATTAGTCTCATTATCTTGTTGTTATTAGCCTCATTATCTTGTTGTTATTAGCCTCATTATCTTGTTGTTATTAGTCTCATTATCTTGTTATTAGTCTCATTATCTTGTTGTTATTAGTCTCATTATCTTGTTGTTATTGGTCTCATTATCTTGTTGTTATTAGTCTCATTATCTTGTTGTTATTAGCCTCATTATCTTGTTGTTATTAGCCTCGTTATCTTGTTGTTATTAGTCTCATTATCTTGTTGTTATTGGTCTCATTATCTTGTTGTTATTAGTCTCATTATCTTGTTGTTATTAGTCTCATTATCTTGTTGTTATTAGTCTCATTATCTTGTTGTTATTAGTCTCATTATCTTGTTGTTATTAGCCTCATTATCTTGTTGTTATTAGTCTCATTATCTTGTTGTTATTAGTCTCATTATCTTGTTGTTATTAGTCTCATTATCTTGTTGTTATTGGTCTCATTATCTTGTTGTTGTTAGTCTCATTATCTTGTTGTTATTAGTCTCATTATCTTGTTGTTATTAGCCTCATTATCTTGTTGTTATTAGCCTCATTATCTTGTTGTTATTAGTCTCATTATCTTGTTGTTATTAGTCTCATTATCTTGTTGTTATTAGTCTCATTATCTTGTTGTTATTAGCCTCATTATCTTGTTGTTATAATCCTCATTATCTTGTTGTTATTAGCCTCATTATCTTGTTGTTATTAGCCTCATTATCTTGTTGTTATTAGCCTCATTATCTTGTTGTTATTAGTCTCATTATCTTGTTGTTATTAGTCTCATTATCTTGTTGCTATTGGTCTCATTATCTTGTTGTTATTGGTCTCATTATCTTGTTGTTATTAGTCTCATTATCTTGTTGTTATTAGTCTCATTATCTTGTTGTTATTAGTCTCATTATCTTGTTGTTATTAGTCTCATTATCTTGTTGTTATTAGCCTCGTTATCTTGTTGTTATTAGTCTCGTTATCTTGTTGTTATTAGTCTCGTTATCTTGTTGTTATTAGTCTCGTTATCTTGTTGTTATTAGTCTCGTTATCTTGTTGTTATTGGTATTTTAACGCCCAGATTTGTTGTAACTGTGGATGCTACATCAATGGCTGAGCTGAGTTGATCAGTGTGTCATTGTGTCTGATGCTATGAAATATGCGGCCATCGGAGGCTATCGTTTGTGTATCTTGGCTACGTTGATATTTAGGCCTATGTTTGATGAACATTTTTTTTCGATTTCGATGAACAGCCTATGTCAATCTGACTGTTGGAGCTATCTGTTGTATGGTTAACTGGGCCTTCGTCAAGTTATTTGTGAGTGATAACTGAATGTACTCAACTGAAATGCGTCTTCCGCATTTAACACAACGTCCCTGAATCAGAGAGGTGCAGAGGGAGGGGGGGCTGCCTTAATCGACATTCACGTCTTCGGTGCCCATTATACCCACCCACTGACCTCACTGCATGTCACTGACACACACACACACACACACACACACACACACACACACACACAAACCTTGAATGGAACCACTCTCCTCAGAGCAGGAAAGAAGAAACATTGAATGGAACCACTCTCATCAGAGCAGGAAAGAAGAAACCTCGAATGGAACCACTCTCATCAGAGCAGGAAGGAAGAAACCTTGAATGGAACCACTCTCCGGTCGTACAATTGCATACAAGACGGATGAAATGACTTATCATACATCTTGGAGGATGTACAGTACTATAGGTCTTTCTCTGAGACCAGGTTGCTTGTTGCACTATAACAACAAAGGAGAACGACGGGAAATTTACAGTTAAGGGAACTAACAACAAAGTTTAGGATCATTTACTTGAAAGGTTAGGAGAACGAAGACGACAAATCTTATGTACCTGGTAAGGTGACTTGGATTAAGTTTAGAATAAGGGTTGGGGGAAGGGTTAGCTAAAATGATACAGTTGTCCTGCACAAAACTCGAACACGCAACATTTGGATTGCTAGACTGTCGCAACCAACCACCCTCATTATGTTTCTATCTAAAGTAATTAGACTAGTATTAGGTATCAAACGTATATAATATAAACTAATAGTAGGTATCATACATATATAATATAAACTAGTAGTAGGTATTAAACATATATAATATAAACTAGTAGTAGGTATCATACATATATAATATAAACTAGTAGTAGGTATCATACATATATAATATAAACTAGACTAGTAGTAGGTATCAACATATATAATATAAACTAGACTAGTAGTAGGTATCAACATATATAATATAAACTAGTAGTAGGTATTAAACATATATAATATAAACTAGTAGTAGGTATCATACATATATAATATAAACTAGTAGTAGGTACCATACATATATAATATAAACTAGTAGTAGGTACCATACATATATAATATAAACTAGTAGTAGGTATCATACATATATAATATAAACTAGACTAGTAGTAGGTATCATACATATATAATATAAACTAGTAGTAGGTATCATACATATATAATATAAACTAGTAGTAGGTATCATACATATATAATATAAACTAGACTAGTAGTAGGTATCATACATATATAATATAAACTAGACTAGTAGTAGGTATCATACATATATAATATAAACTAGACTAGTAGTAGGTATCATACATATATAATATAAACTAGACTAGTAGTAGGTATCATACATATATAATATAAACTAGTAGTAGGTATCATACATATATAATATAAACTAGTAGTAGGTATCATACATATATAATATAAACTAGTAGTAGGTATTAAACATATATAATATAAACTAGTAGTAGGTATCATACATATATAATATAAACTAATAGTAGGTATCATACATATATAATATAAACTAGTAGTAGGTATTAAACATATATAATATAAACTAGTAGTAGGTATCATACATATATAATATAAACTAGTAGTAGGTATCATACATATATAATATAAACTAATAGTAGGTATCATACATATATAATATAAACTAGACTAGGATTAGGTATCATCCATATATAATATAAACTAGTAGTAGGTATTAAACATATATAATATAAACTAGTAGTAGGTATCATACATATATAATATAAACTAGTAGAAGGTATTAAACATATATAATATAAACTAGTAGTAGGTATCTTACATATATAATATAAACTAGTAGTAGGTATTAAACATATATAATATAAACTAGTAGTAGGTATCATACATATATAATATAAACTAGACTAGTAGTAGGTATCAACATATATAATATAAACTAGTAGTAGGTATCATACATATATAATATAAACTAGTAGTAGGTATCAACATATATAATATAAACTAGTAGTAGGTACCATACATATATAATATAAACTAGTAGTAGGTATCATACATATATAATATAAACTAGACTAGTTGTAGGTGTCATACATATATAATATAAACTAGACTAGTAGTAGGTATCATACATATATAATATAAACTAGTAGTAGGTATCATACATATATAATATAAACTAGTAGTAGGTATTAAACATATATAATATAAACTAGTAGTAGGTATCATACATATATAATATAAACTAGACTAGTAGTAGGTATCATACATATATAATATAAACTAGTAGTAGGTGTTAAACATATATAATATAAACTAGTAGTAGGTATCATACATATATAATATAAACTAGTAGTAGGTGTCATACATATATAATATAAACTAGTAGTAGGTATCATACATATATAATATAAACTAGTAGTAGGTATCATACATATATAATATAAACTAGTAGTAGGTATCATACATATATAATATAAACTAGTAGTAGGTATCAACATATATAATATAAACTAGTAGTAGGTATCAACATATATAATATAAACTAGACTAGTAGTAGGTATCAACATATATAATATAAACTAGTATTAGGTATCATACATATATAATATAAACTAGTAGTAGGTATTAAACATATATAATTTAAACTAGTAGTAGGTATCATACATATATAATATAAACTAGTAGTAGGTATCATACATATATAATATAAACTAGTAGTAGGTATCATACATATATAATATAAACTAGTAGTAGGTATCAACATATATAATATAAACTAGTAGTAGGTATCAACATATATAATATAAACTAGTAGTAGGTATCATACATATATAATATAAACTAGTAGTAGGTATCATACATATATAATATAAACTAGTAGTAGGTATCAACATATATAATATAAACTAGTAGTAGGTATTAAACATATATAATATAAACTAATAGTAGGTATCATACATATATAATATAAACTAGTAGTAGGTATCATACATATATAATATAAACTATACTAGTATTAGGTATCATACATATATAATATAAACTAGTAGTAGGTATTATACATATATAATATAAACTAGTAGTAGGTATCAACATATATAATATAAACTAGTAGTAGGTATCAACATATATAATATAAACTAGTAGTAGGTATTTAACATATATAATATAAACTAATAGTAGGTATCATACATATATAATATAAATTAGTAGTAGGTATCATACATATATAATATAAACTATACTAGTATTAGGTATCATACATATATAATATAAACTAGTAGTAGGTATCATACATATATAACATAAACTAGTAGTAGGTATCAACATATATAATATAAACTAGTAGTAGGTACCATACATATATAATATAAACTAGTAGTAGGTATCATACATATATAACATAAACTAGTAGTAGGTATCAACATATATAATATAAACTAGTAGTAGGTACCATACATATATAATATAAACTAGTAGTAGGTATCATACATATATAATATAAACTAGACTAGTTGTAGGTGGCATACATATATAATATAAACTAGACAAGTAGTAGGTATCATACATATATAATATAAACTAGTAGTAGGTATCATACATATATAATATAAACTAGTAGTAGGTATTAAACATATATAATATAAACTAGTAGTAGGTATCATACATATATAATATAAACTAGACTAGTAGTAGGTATCATACATATATAATATAAACTAGTAGTAGGTGTTAAACATATATAATATAAACTAGTAGTAGGTATCATACATATATAATATAAACTAGTAGTAGGTGTCATACATATATAATATAAACTAGTAGTAGGTATCATACATATATAATATAAACTAGTAGTAGGTATCATACATATATAATATAAACTAGTAGTAGGTATCATACATATATAATATAAACTAGTAGTAGGTATCAACATATATAATATAAACTAGTAGTAGGTATCAACATAAATATAAACTATAAAGACTAGTAGTAGGTATCAACATATATAATATAAACTAGTATTAGGTATCATACATATATAATATAAACTAGTAGTAGGTATTAAACATATATAATTTAAACTAGTAGTAGGTATCATACATATATAATATAAACTAGTAGTAGGTATCATACATATATAATATAAACTAGTAGTAGGTATCATACATATATAATATAAACTAGTAGTAGGTATCAACATATATAATATAAACTAGTAGTAGGTATCAACATATATAATATAAACTAGTAGTAGGTATCATACATATATAATATAAACTAGTAGTAGGTATCATACATATATAATATAAACTAGTAGTAGGTATCAACATATATAATATAAACTAGTAGTAGGTATTAAACATATATAATATAAACTAATAGTAGGTATCATACATATATAATATAAACTAGTAGTAGGTATCATACATATATAATATAAACTATACTAGTATTAGGTATCATACATATATAATTTAAACTAGTAGTAGGTATTATACATATATAATATAAACTAGTAGTAGGTATCAACATATATAATATAAACTAGTAGTAGGTATCAACATATATAATATAAACTAGTAGTAGGTATTAAACATATATAATATAAACTAATAGTAGGTATCATACATATATAATATAAATTAGTAGTAGGTATCATACATATATAATATAAACTATACTAGTATTTGGTATCATACATATATAATATAAACTAGTAGTAGGTATCATACATATATAATATAAACTAGTAGTAGGTATCATACATATATAATATAAACTAGTAGTAGGTATCAACATATATAATATAAACTAGTAGTAGGTATCAACATATATAATATAAACTAGTAGTAGGTATCATACATATATAATATAAACTAGTAGTAGGTATCATACATATATAATATAAACTAGTAGTAGGTATCAACATATATAATATAAACTAGTAGTAGGTATTAAACATATATAATATAAACTAATAGTAGGTATCATACATATATAATATAAACTAGTAGTAGGTATCATACATATATAATATAAACTATACTAGTATTAGGTATCATACATATATAATATAAACTAGTAGTAGGTATTATACATATATAATATAAACTAGTAGTAGGTATCAACATATATAATATAAACTAGTAGTAGGTATCAACATATATAATATAAACTAGTAGTAGGTACCATACATATATAATATAAACTAGTAGTAGGTACCATACATATATAATATAAACTAGACTAGTAGTAGGTATCAACATATATAATATAAACTAGTAGTAGGTATCAACATATATAATATAAACTAGTAGTAGGTATCAAACATATATAATATAAACTATACTAGTATTAGGTATCATACATATATAATATAAACTAGTAGTAGGTATCATACATATATAATATAAACTAGTAGTAGGTATCAACATATATAATATAAACTAGTAGTAGGTACCATACATATATAATATAAACTAAACTAGACTAGTAGTAGGTATCAACATATATAATATAAACTAGTAGTAGGTACCATACATATATAATATAAACTAGACTAGTAGTAGGTATCAACATATATAATATAAACTAGTAGTAGGTATCAACATATATAATATAAACTAGTAGTAGGTATCATACATATATAATATAAACTATACTAGTATTAGGTATCATACATATATAATATAAACTAGTAGTAGGTATCATACATATATAATATAAACTAGTAGTAGGTATCAACATATATAATATAAACTAGTAGTAGGTACCATACATATATAATATAAACTAGACTAGTAGTAGGTATCAACATATATAATATAAACTAGTAGTAGGTATTAAACATATATAATATAAACTAGTAGTAGGTATCATACATATATAATATAAACTAGTAGAAGGTATTAAACATATATAATATAAACTAGTAGTAGGTATCATACATATATAATATAAACTAGTAGTAGGTATTAAACATATATAATATAAACTAGTAGTAGGTATCATACATATATAATATAAACTAGACTAGTAGTAGGTATCAACATATATAATATAAACTAGTAGTAGGTATCATACATATATAATATAAACTAGTAGTAGGTATCAACATATATAATATAAACTATACTAGTAGTAGGTATCATACATATATAATATAAACTAGACTAGTAGTAGGTATCATACATATATAATATAAACTAGACTAGTAGTAGGTATCATACATATATAATATAAACTAGTAGTAGGTATTAAACATATATAATATAAACTAGTAGTAGGTATCATACATATATAATATAAACTAGACTAGTAGTAGGTATCATACATATATAATATAAACTAGTAGTAGGTGTTAAACATATATAATATAAACTAGTAGTAGGTATCATACATATATAATATAAACTAGTAGTAGGTGTCATACATATATAATATAAACTAGTAGTAGGTGTCATACATATATAATATAAACTAGTAGTAGGTATCATACATATATAATATAAACTAGTAGTAGGTATCATACATATATAATATAAACTAGTAGTAGGTATCAACATATATAATATAAACTAGTAGTAGGTATCAACATATTTAATATAAACTAGACTAGTAGTAGGTATCAACATATATAATATAAACTAGTAGTAGGTATCATACATATATAATATAAACTAGTAGTAGGTATTAAACATATATAATTTAAACTAGTAGTAGGTATCATACATATATAATATTAACTAGTAGTAGGTATCATACATATATAATATAAACTAGTAGTAGGTATCATACATATTGTAGCGACCCGCACAGACAGCTGTGTGTTATGTGTTAGGCTAGGAGGTGGTTGTGTTGTACTGACCAGTACCCGGTGTTCGCGGGGTCCGACATGTCAATCAACCTGCTATCTGCCAATCACGGGAATGCCTGGAATGTTCTGATGCTGGGCATCCTGGTGGTTGGCGGAGTGGCGTGGAGGGGGGGTGGAGCATTGGAAGTTAAGACCAGGTTCAGCTTTTTGTTCTCTCTCTCTTACGTCTGGGCTTCCCAAGAGAAGGTCACGATTGGCTTGTGGGTTATCTGTTATCTTTTTGGCGTGTGCTACGGCCCAAACAGTAGCCTGTGTAAAGTTGGTTTAATAAAACGTCAATTCGCAAACTCAAGCCTCTGTCTGGACAATTGCTCATTTTATGATCTAGTCAGGTCATTACATTGGTGTCAGAAGTAAAAACGTTAATACAAGTTAGCCAGCTAGCTAGCTGACTTATGTGGCTAGCTACCGTAGGTGAGAACGGGGATTGAAAATGCGTCGAGGGAATCCGAAAGTGAAGGTGGAGGTAGGGGACGATTATGGCCAAGGAGATGCGTGTGAATGGACGTCGGGGGTTCTGTCTGAGGAGATCGCCAGGGGTCGGAGCGCAGAGGCCGCTTGAGGGAGGACGTTAGAGCGATGGCGGCTGAAGCGGGCATGAGTGCTTCGTCGTCTGTATTTCGCGCGGATTCTGGTGGGCGGACCGAAGTGGCGACGTCGACGCGGCGTGACGAGGAATCTGGGGCTCAGGATGTAAACAAACATGGCGGCGCCCAGTTCCCGGCTGCGTCCGTATCTGTTAAGACCCCGAAGTATTCCGGTAAGGCGGATTGGGAAGCTTTTCATGCTCAGTTTGAACTGTTAGCTCATTTTAGGGGTGGTCGGATGAAGAAAGGGCACTGCAGTTGGCTTTATGCCTCACGGATGAAGCTCTGGCCTGTTTGATATTGATTAGCCCCGAGGACAGGCATGATTATGGTGCTTTAGTGGGAGCACTGAGGAGGCGCTATGGACAGTGTGTACAGCCCGGGCTACTGCGCTCCGAACTGAGTAATAGACGCAGACAGCCTGGAGAGCCTCTACAGGTGCTAGCTAATGACATTGAGAGCCTCTCTCGGCGGGCATATGCTCACATGCCCCCTCCGTGCGGAGCGAGCTAGCACGGGACCAGTTCATACAGGCGCTCTCTCCTACGGAGCTGCGCATACAGACCCAGCTGGCTCATCCTGAGTCATTGCAGACAGCCTTGGAGATGGCTTTGGAGAGGGAGCTGGTGTGGGCTGGGGCTT
Source organism: Oncorhynchus masou masou (assembly GCF_036934945.1). Taxonomy (NCBI): domain Eukaryota; kingdom Metazoa; phylum Chordata; class Actinopteri; order Salmoniformes; family Salmonidae; genus Oncorhynchus; species Oncorhynchus masou. The sequence goes on from NW_027006757.1 coordinate 95,738, forward strand.
CAGCTGGGGCTTTGGTGGGGGTGCAGGGAGACACACCCTCTGTGCGAGCTGGGGGGCAGAGCAGCCCGGAGCCGGAAAAGCCTGCTTGGGTGGCCGAAATGACAAAACTCATTCGGGCTGTGTCGCTACAGGCGGCACGAAACACAAGCCCTGGTCCCTGGGTCTGCTGGGGTTGTGGCCAGCCAGGCCATCTGCGCCGAGATTGCCCCATGTCCCCCAGAGCTCAGGGAAACGGCTCGGGGTTCGCATAGACCGGGTAGTGCGGACCCCTGGCTTTCTATCCCAACCACCATCATCTTCAGGAGGAGCCCACTGGCACAGACGGGAAGCAAGGCTCCACTTCCCCCAGAAGCAGACGAGGGCAAGCGGATGGAGCCTGTTGTTGTGGTGGGCCGGACCTGTGTTGGGGACTTTTGTCATGTCCCTGTCACTGTGGAGGGGGTGCCCTGCTCCGCCCTGGTGGACACTGGGTCCACAGTAACCCTGGTGAGGCCAGATATTGTGCCAGGTTGGACTCAGTGTGAGCCTACAACTGTGCAGCTCCGCACAGTCACAGGTGAGCTGGCACCCATGAAAGGGAAGGGAATAATGACTCTGACAGTAGGGGCAGGACTGTGCGTCATCCTGTGTGGGTGGCGGCTGTGCAGGACCCTTGTATCCTGGGGTTGGACTTTCTTAGGAGCACAGGCTGCCAGTTAGACCTAAATAGGGGCACACTGAGCTTCCAGGGAGGGACGGAAGTCACCATGGCTCCCCCTAATGTCACATTCACTCAACCCAACAAACCCTTTACTCCAACAGTTAAAGCAGCAGAGACTCATGGCTGCGCCCCCTCCCCCACAGCTGTGTGTGACTTTTCCCCAGTCCCCCTGTCACCTACGGCGGTGTGTTACATTCCCCCAGCTACCTCCATGACACAGCCCTCTGTGAGCCCAGGCCGCAACCCCCCAGCCCAGCTACCCCAGATGGGAGAGGAGAGGACACTGTCTGCAGTGAGGGAGATATGGGGGAGGAACTGTGTTGGTCTTGACCCTGAGCAGCAGGAACGGTTGTGGCAGTTGCTGTTTGAATTCAGAGACAGCTTTGCGTTGAGTGAGGAAGAGGTGGGTCAGACTCATCTGGTGCAGCATGAGATCGACACAGGTGATGCTCGACCCATCAAGATGCGTCCCCGCCGTATCCCGCTGGCACGCCAGGAGGCGGCAGACAAGGCTGTGTTGGAGATGCAGCGGGCAGACTTCATTGAGCCCTCAGACAGCCCCTGGGCGGCGCCAGTCGTCATGGTTCCGAAGAAGGGGGCAAGCTGAGGTTCTGTGCGGACTACAGGCGGCTGAATGAGGTAACCAGGAAGGACTCGTACCCCATACCACGTATCGATGAGTCGCTGGACCTGGTTAGGGGTCCTCCTGGTTCTCCTCACTAGACCTCCGCAGTGGCTACTGGCAGGTGCCCCTCTCCCCAGAGGCCAGAGCCAAAACTGCGTTCTCCACTAACAGAGGACACTGGCAGTTCAAGGTCCTGTGCTTTGGCCTGTGCAACGCTCCAGCTACTTTTGAGCGTTTGATGGACAGGGTGCTGGATGGCATCCCCCGACAGCAGTGTCTGGTATACCTCGATGACATCCTGGCCCATGGCAGCTCCTTCCAGTCAGCCCTGGGGCGCTACGGCGTGTGCTGGAGAGGGTGGCTGCCGCAGGTCTGAAGCTCCACCCCGAGAAGTGCCACTTCATGAGGAGAGAGGTGTCCTTCTTGGGCCACCGAGTGGGGAAGGAGGGGATCAGCACCATGGAGGACAAGGTAGGGGCTGTCAGAGACTGGCCCACCCCCACCGACCAGCGTCAGCTGAAGAGCTTCCTGGGCCTGGCCTCGTACTACAGGAGGTTTGTACGGGGCTTCTCAAGCATTGCTGCTCCACTGAACCGCCTGCTGCCGAAGGACAAGGCTTTCACTTGGACAGTGGAGTGTGAGGAGGCGTTCAACACCCTCAAACGTGCACTGATCGAGGCCCCGTGCTCGCCCCCTGACCTCACCTTGCCCTTTATCCTGGACACAGACGCGAGCAATGTGGGCATGGGTGGGGTGCTGGCCCAGGTGGGGCCAGAGGGGAGAGAGTGGTGGCGTACTTCAGCAAAACATTTGACAAACATGAGCGCCGCTACTGTGTCACCCGGCGGGAGCTCTTGGCTGTTGTGGCTTCCGTCAAACACTTCAAGTACTACCTGGGTGGTCTGCCCTTTACTGTAAGGACTGACCACTCTGCTCTCCAGTGGCTCATGTCTTTCAGAGAGCCAGAGGGGCAGGTGGCACGCTGGTTGGAGGAGCTTCAGCCGTATGACTTCATGGTGGTGCACAGGGCAGGGGCACGCCACTCCAACGCCGACGCCATGTCCCGTCGGCCCTGTACTGCAGACGGCTGCCGCCACTGTGAACGGAGAGAGGGACGGGAGAGAGAGCTGCGGGCAGAGGAGGGTGTCTGTGCCACAGTGTGTCGGGCGAGCGGGCCGGTCTGCTGCGAGCTGCAGACTGTCGACGTGGCTGAATGGCGGCAGCAGCAGGGACGGGACACAGACCTACAGCCAGTGCTACAGTGGGTAGAGGCGCAGGTGAGGCCACCATGGGAAGAGGTGACAGCGCTCTCACTCGCGACCAAAGGGTTGTGGTCGAAGTTTGAGAGACTGCGGCTGGCTGATGGCGTGCTACAGCGGGCATGGAAGGAGTCAGCTACGGGAGAGGAGAGGTGGCAGGTGGTGGTCCCAAAAGCATTGCGGGAGGCTGTGCTCCAGAGTATTCATGGGGGTGGGGACTGGACACTTTGGGGTCACAAAAACACTGCGCCGTCTCCGTCAGGGCTTCTACTGGGGGCAGCACAAGAGGGATGTGGAGGACTTTTGTCGCCGCTGTGACAACTGCACAGCGAGAAAGGGCCCCCAGGCCGCTCTCATGCTCAGCTCCAACAGTTCCCAGTGGGGGCTCCCATGGAGAGGGTGGGAGTGGATGTAGTTGGGCCGTTCCCCACCACAGACAGTGGAAACCGCTGGGTGCTCACGGCCATGGACTATTTCACAAAATGGCCCGAGGCCTATGCTCTGCCTGACCAGGAGGCAGAGACCATCGTCGACGCCCTGACAGCGGGGATGTTCAGCAGGTTTGGAGCTGCAGAGTCCATCCACAGCGACCAAGGCAGAAACTTTGAGTCCCGTGTGTTCGCCACCATGTGTGAGAGGCTGGGTATGCACAAGACCCGCACTACTCCTCTCCATCCTCAAAGTGATGGCCTTGTGGAGCGCTTCAACAAAACGCTTGGACAGCAGCTGGCCATCGTCTCTTCCAAACACCAGCGGGACTGGGACAAGCACCTGCCTATGGTCCTCATGGCATGCCGCTCCGCTGTCCAAGACTCCACCTCCTGCACGCCTGCCCTCCTCATGCTGGGGAGAGAGATCCGCACCCCTGCGGAGATGGCGTTGGTCGGCCCCTGGATAGCCCTCATGTTCCTCCGGGGCCGGAGTATGCCCGGAGACTCCAGGACCGCCTGGAGACAGCCCACACCTTCGCCAGGGAGCAGCTGGTGAATGCAGGTGTGAGGCAGAAAGGAACTATGACGTGCACACCCGGGGAAGGCACTTTGTGGCTGGGGAGCTGGTCTGGGTCTACAGCCCCCTAAGGAAAAAAGGCAGATGCCCCAAGTTGGACAGTCACTGGGTGGGACCCTGCAGTGTCCTGGAGAGGGTAGGGGAGGTTGTGTACCGGGTGCAGCTTCCTCCCAGGGGGAGAAAGGTGGCACTGCACCGGGACAGGTTAGCCCCATACAGAGGGGCCTCTTTTCCCCAAACCCCAGGAACCCCCACAATTCCCCGCTCTGGCAATGACATTCTCCAGGCACCCAACCTCAGGTGCCGCAGACAAGGCTCCAGACAGCCCACTCCCCCTGTCTCCCCCCCTGTGTCACCGCGTGGTTCCCCAGAGCCACGGACTGTATTAATCGTTCCCGCTTCCTTGTCCCCCATGCCTTCATCCCCTGATTCCCAGAGGGGCACTCTGCGACCATCACGGACACGCAGGCAAAGGAGACCTCCGGGTCGCTTCAGAGACTTTGTTTGTTCCCTCGGGGACGAGGGACTTTGTGGTGGGGGGGCTGTGTAGCGACCCGCACAGACAGCTGTGTGTTATGTGTTAGGCTAGGAGGTGGTTGTGTTGTACTGACCAGTACCCGGTGTTCGCGGGGTCCGACATGTCAATCAACCTGCTATCTGCCAATCACGGGAATGCCTGGAATGTTCTGATGCTGGGCATCCTGGTGGTTGGCGGAGTGGCGTGGAGGGGGGGTGGAGCATTGGAAGTTAAGACCAGGTTCAGCTTTTTGTTCTCTCTCTCTTACGTCTGGGCTTCCCAAGAGAAGGTCACGATTGGCTTGTGGGTTATCTGTTATCTTTTTGGCGTGTGCTACGGCCCAAACAGTAGCCTGTGTAAAGTTGGTTTAATAAAACGTCAATTCGCAAACTCAAGCCTCTGTCTGGACAATTGCTCATTTTATGATCTAGTCAGGTCATTACATTGGTGTCAGAAGTAAAAACGTTAATACAAGTTAGCCAGCTAGCTAGCTGACTTATGTGGCTAGCTACCGTAGGTGAGAACGGGGATTGAAAATGCGTCGAGGGAATCCGAAAGTGAAGGTGGAGGTAGGGGACGATTATGGCCAAGGAGATGCGTGTGAATGGACGTCGGGGGTTCTGTCTGAGGAGATCGCCAGGGCGTCGGAGCGCAGAGGCCGCTTGAGGGAGGACGTTAGAGCGATGGCGGCTGAAGCGGGCATGAGTGCTTCGTCGTCTGTATTTCGCGCGGATTCTGGTGGGCGGACCGAAGTGGCGACGTCGACGCGGCGTGACGAGGAATCTGGGGCTCAGGATGTAAACAAACATGGCGGCGCCCAGTTCCCGGCTGCGTCCGTATCTGTTAAGACCCCGAAGTATTCCGGTAAGGCGGATTGGGAAGCTTTTCATGCTCAGTTTGAACTGTTAGCTCATTTTAGGGGTGGTCGGATGAAGAAAGGGCACTGCAGTTGGCTTTATGCCTCACGGATGAAGCTCTGGCCTGTTTGATATTGATTAGCCCCGAGGACAGGCATGATTATGGTGCTTTAGTGGGAGCACTGAGGAGGCGCTATGGACAGTGTGTACAGCCCGGGCTACTGCGCTCCGAACTGAGTAATAGACGCAGACAGCCTGGAGAGCCTCTACGGGTGCTAGCTAATGACATTGAGAGCCTCTCTCGGCGGGCATATGCTCACATGCCCCCCTCCGTGCAGAGCGAGCTAGCACGGGACCAGTTCATACAGGCGCTCTCTCCTACGGAGCTGCGCATACAGACCCAGCTGGCTCATCCTGAGTCATTGCAGACAGCCTTGGAGATGGCTTTGGAGAGGGAGCTGGTGTGGGCTGGGGCTTCAGCTGGGGCTTTGGTGGGGGTGCAGGGAGACACACCCTCTGTGCGAGCTGGGGGGCAGAGCAGCCCGGAGCCGGAAAAGCCTGCTTGGGTGGCCGAAATGACAAAACTCATTCGGGCTGTGTCGCTACAGGCGGCACGAAACACAAGCCCTGGTCCCAGGGTCTGCTGGGGTTGTGGCCAGCCAGGCCATCTGCGCCGAGATTGCCCCATGTCCCCCAGAGCTCAGGGAAACGGCTCGGGGTCCGCATAGACCGGGTAGTGCGGACCCCTGGCTTTCTATCCCAACCACCATCATCTTCAGGAGGAGCCCACCGGCACAGACGGGAAGCAAGGCTCCACTTCCCCCAGAAGCAGACGAGGGCAAGCGGATGGAGCCTGTTGTTGTGGTGGGCCGGACCTGTGTTGGGGACTTTTGTCATGTCCCTGTCACTGTGGAGGGGGTGCCCTGCTCCGCCCTGGTGGACACTGGGTCCACAGTAACCCTGGTGAGGCCAGATATTGTGCCAGGTTGGACTCAGTGTGAGCCTACAACTGTGCAGCTCCGCACAGTCACAGGTGAGCTGGCACCCATGAAAGGGAAGGGAATAATGACTCTGACAGTAGGGGGCAGGACTGTGCGTCATCCTGTGTGGGTGGCGGCTGTGCAGGACCCTTGTATCCTGGGGTTGGACTTTCTTAGGAGCACAGGCTGCCAGTTAGACCTAAATAGGGGCACACTGAGCTTCCAGGGAGGGACGGAAGTCACCATGGCTCCCCCTAATGTCACATTCACTCAACCCAACAAACCCTTTACTCCAACAGTTAAAGCAGCAGAGACTCATGGCTGCGCCCCCTCCCCCACAGCTGTGTGTGACTTTTCCCCAGTCCCCCTGTCACCTACGGCGGTGTGTTACATTCCCCAGCTACCTCCATGACACAGCCCTCTGTGAGCCCGGGCCGCAACCCCCAGCCCAGCTACCCCAGATGGGAGAGGAGAGGACACTGTCTGCAGTGAGGGAGATATGGGGGAGGAACTGTGTTGGTCTTGACCCTGAGCAGCAGGAACGGTTGTGGCAGTTGCTGTTTGAATTCAGAGACAGCTTTGCGTTGAGTGAGGAAGAGGTGGGTCAGACTCATCTGGTGCAGCATGAGATCGACACAGGTGATGCTCGACCCATCAAGATGCGTCCCCGCCGTATCCCGCTGGCACGCCAGGAGGCGGCAGACAAGGCTGTGTTGGAGATGCAGCGGGCAGACTTCATTGAGCCCTCAGACAGCCCCTGGGCGGCGCCAGTCGTCATGGTTCCGAAGAAGGGGGCAAGCTGAGGTTCTGTGCGGACTACAGGCGGCTGAATGAGGTAACCAGGAAGGACTCGTACCCCATACCACGTATCGATGAGTCGCTGGACCTGGTTAGGGGGTCCTCCTGGTTCTCCTCACTAGACCTCCGCAGTGGCTACTGGCAGGTGCCCCTCTCCCCAGAGGCCAGAGCCAAAACTGCGTTCTCCACTAACAGAGGACACTGGCAGTTCAAGGTCCTGTGCTTTGGCCTGTGCAACGCTCCAGCTACTTTTGAGCGTTTGATGGACAGGGTGCTGGATGGCATCCCCGACAGCAGTGTCTGGTATACCTCGATGACATCCTGGCCCATGGCAGCTCCTTCCAGTCAGCCCTGGGGCGCTACGGCGTGTGCTGGAGAGGGTGGCTGCCGCAGGTCTGAAGCTCCACCCCGAGAAGTGCCACTTCATGAGGAGAGAGGTGTCCTTCTTGGGCCACCGAGTGGGGAAGGAGGGGATCAGCACCATGGAGGACAAGGTAGGGGCTGTCAGAGACTGGCCCACCCCCACCGACCAGCGTCAGCTGAAGAGCTTCCTGGGCCTGGCCTCGTACTACAGGAGGTTTGTACGGGGCTTCTCAAGCGTTGCTGCTCCACTGAACCGCCTGCTGCCGAAGGACAAGGCTTTCACTTGGACAGTGGAGTGTGAGGAGGCGTTCAACACCCTCAAACGTGCACTGATCGAGGCCCCCGTGCTCGCCCCCCCTGACCTCACCTTGCCCTTTATCCTGGACACAGACGCGAGCAATGTGGGCATGGGTGGGGTGCTGGCCCAGGTGGGGCCAGAGGGGGAGAGAGTGGTGGCGTACTTCAGCAAAACATTTGACAAACATGAGCGCCGCTACTGTGTCACCCGGCGGGAGCTCTTGGCTGTTGTGGCTTCCGTCAAACACTTCAAGTACTACCTGGGTGGTCTGCCCTTTACTGTAAGGACTGACCACTCTGCTCTCCAGTGGCTCATGTCTTTCAGAGAGCCAGAGGGGCAGGTGGCACGCTGGTTGGAGGAGCTTCAGCCGTATGACTTCATGGTGGTGCACAGGGCAGGGGCACGCCACTCCAACGCCGACGCCATGTCCCGTCGGCCCTGTACTGCAGACGGCTGCCGCCACTGTGAACGGAGAGAGGGACGGGAGAGAGAGCTGCGGGCAGAGGAGGGTGTCTGTGCCACAGTGTGTCGGGCGAGCGGGCCGGTCTGCTGCGAGCTGCAGACTGTCGACGTGGCTGAATGGCGGCAGCAGCAGGGACGGGACACAGACCTACAGCCAGTGCTACAGTGGGTAGAGGCGCAGGTGAGGCCACCATGGGAAGAGGTGACAGCGCTCTCACTCGCGACCAAAGGGTTGTGGTCGAAGTTTGAGAGACTGCGGCTGGCTGATGGCGTGCTACAGCGGGCATGGAAGGAGTCAGCTACGGGAGAGGAGAGGTGGCAGGTGGTGGTCCCAAAAGCATTGCGGGAGGCTGTGCTCCAGAGTATTCATGGGGGTGGGGACTGGACACTTTGGGGTCACAAAAACACTGCGCCGTCTCCGTCAGGGCTTCTACTGGGGGCAGCACAAGAGGGATGTGGAGGACTTTTGTCGCCGCTGTGACAACTGCACAGCGAGAAAGGGCCCCCAGGCCGCTCTCATGCTCAGCTCCAACAGTTCCCAGTGGGGGCTCCCATGGAGAGGGTGGGAGTGGATGTAGTTGGGCCGTTCCCCACCACAGACAGTGGAAACCGCTGGGTGCTCACGGCCATGGACTATTTCACAAAATGGCCCGAGGCCTATGCTCTGCCTGACCAGGAGGCAGAGACCATCGTCGACGCCCTGACAGCGGGGATGTTCAGCAGGTTTGGAGCTGCAGAGTCCATCCACAGCGACCAAGGCAGAAACTTTGAGTCCCGTGTGTTCGCCACCATGTGTGAGAGGCTGGGTATGCACAAGACCCGCACTACTCCTCTCCATCCTCAAAGTGATGGCCTTGTGGAGCGCTTCAACAAAACGCTTGGACAGCAGCTGGCCATCGTCTCTTCCAAACACCAGCGGGACTGGGACAAGCACCTGCCTATGGTCCTCATGGCATGCCGCTCCGCTGTCCAAGACTCCACCTCCTGCACGCCTGCCCTCCTCATGCTGGGGAGAGAGATCCGCACCCCTGCGGAGATGGCGTTTGGTCGGCCCCTGGATAGCCCTCATGTTCCTCCGGGGCCGGAGTATGCCCGGAGACTCCAGGACCGCCTGGAGACAGCCCACACCTTCGCCAGGGAGCAGCTGGTGAATGCAGGTGTGAGGCAGAAAAGGAACTATGACGTGCACACCCGGGGAAGGCACTTTGTGGCTGGGGAGCTGGTCTGGGTCTACAGCCCCCTAAGGAAAAAAGGCAGATGCCCCAAGTTGGACAGTCACTGGGTGGGACCCTGCAGTGTCCTGGAGAGGGTAGGGGAGGTTGTGTACCGGGTGCAGCTTCCTCCCAGGGGGAGAAAGGTGGCACTGCACCGGGACAGGTTAGCCCCATACAGAGGGGCCTCTTTTCCCCAAACCCCAGGAACCCCCACAATTCCCCGCTCTGGCAATGACATTCTCCAGGCACCCACCTCAGGTGCCGCAGACAAGGCTCCAGACAGCCCACTCCCCCTGTCTCCCCCTGTGTCACCGCGTGGTTCCCAGAGCCACGGACTGTATTACCGTTCCCGCTTCCTTGTCCCCCATGCCTTCATCCCCTGATTCCCAGAGGGGCACTCTGCGACCATCACGGACACGCAGGCAAAGGAGACCTCCGGGTCGCTTCAGAGACTTTGTTTGTTCCCTCGGGGACGAGGGACTTTGTGGTGGGGGCTGTGTAGCGACCCGCACAGACAGCTGTGTGTTATGTGTTAGGCTAGGAGGTGGTTGTGTTGTACTGACCAGTACCCGGTGTTCGCGGGGTCCGACATGTCAATCAACCTGCTATCTGCCAATCACGGGAATGCCTGGAATGTTCTGATGCCGGGCATCCTGGTGGTTGGCGGAGTGGCGTGGAGGGGGGGTGGAGCATTGGAAGTTAAGACCAGGTTCAGCTTTTTGTTCTCTCTCTCTTACGTCTGGGCTTCCCAAGAGAAGGTCACGATTGGCTTGTGGGTTATCTGTTATCTTTTTGGCGTGTGCTACGGCCCAAACAGTAGCCTGTGTAAAGTTGGTTTAATAAAACGTCAATTCGCAAACTCAAGCCTCTGTCTGGACAATTGCTCATTTTATGATCTAGTCAGGTCATTACAATATATAATATAAACTAGTAGTAGGTATCAACATATATAATATAAACTAGTAGTAGGTATCAACATATATAATATAAACTAGTAGTAGGTATCATACATATATAATATAAACTAGTAGTAGGTATCATACATATATAATATAAACTAGTAGTAGGTATCAACATATATAATATAAACTAGTAGTAGGTATTAAACATATATAATATAAACTAATAGTAGGTATCATACATATATAATATAAACTAGTAGTAGGTATCATACATATATAATATAAACTATACTAGTATTAGGTATCATACATATATAATATAAACTAGTAGTAGGTATTATACATATATAATATAAACTAGTAGTAGGTATCAACATATATAATATAAACTAGTAGTAGGTATCAACATATATAATATAAACTAGTAGTAGGTATTAAACATATATAATATAAACTAATAGTAGGTATCATACATATATAATATAAATTAGTAGTAGGTATCATACATATATAATATAAACTATACTAGTATTAGGTATCATACATATATAATATAAACTAGTAGTAGGTATCATACATATATAATATAAACTAGTAGTAGGTATCATACATATATAATATAAACTAGTAGTAGGTATCAACATATATAATATAAACTAGTAGTAGGTATCAACATATATAATATAAACTAGTAGTAGGTATCATACATATATAATATAAACTAGTAGTAGGTATCATACATATATAATATAAACTAGTAGTAGGTATCAACATATATAATATAAACTAGTAGTAGGTATTAAACATATATAATATAAACTAATAGTAGGTATCATACATATATAATATAAACTAGTAGTAGGTATCATACATATATAATATAAACTATACTAGTATTAGGTATCATACATATATAATATAAACTAGTAGTAGGTATTATACATATATAATATAAACTAGTAGTAGGTATCAACATATATAATATAAACTAGTAGTAGGTATCAACATATATAATATAAACTAGTAGTAGGTACCATACATATATAATATAAACTAGTAGTAGGTACCATACATATATAATATAAACTAGACTAGTAGTAGGTATCAACATATATAATATAAACTAGTAGTAGGTATCAACATATATAATATAAACTAGTAGTAGGTATCATACATATATAATATAAACTATACTAGTATTAGGTATCATACATATATAATATAAACTAGTAGTAGGTATTAAACATATATAATATAAACTAGTAGTAGGTATCATACATATATAATATAAACTAGACTAGTAGTAGGTATCAACATATATAACATAAACTAGTAGTAGGTATCATACATATATAATATAAACTAGTAGTAGGTATCAACATATATAATATAAACTATACTAGTAGTAGGTATCATACATATATAATATAAACTAGACTAGTAGTAGGTATCATACATATATAATATAAACTAGTAGTAGGTATCATACATATATAATATAAACTAGTAGTAGGTATTAAACATATATAATATAAACTAGTAGTAGGTATCATACATATATAATATAAACTAGACTAGTAGTAGGTATCATACATATATAATATAAACTAGTAGTAGGTGTTAAACATATATAATATAAACTAGTAGTAGGTATCATACATATATAATATAAACTAGTAGTAGGTGTCATACATATATAATATAAACTAGTAGTAGGTATCATACATATATAATATAAACTAGTAGTAGGTATCATACATATATAATATAAACTAGTAGTAGGTATCATACATATATAATATAAACTAGTAGTAGGTATCAACATATATAATATAAACTAGTAGTAGGTATCAACATATTTAATATAAACTAGACTAGTAGTAGGTATCAACATATATAATATAAACTAGTAGTAGGTATCATACATATATAATATAAACTAGTAGTAGGTATTAAACATATATAATTTAAACTAGTAGTAGGTATCATACATATATAATATTAACTAGTAGTAGGTATCATACATATATAATATAAACTAGTAGTAGGTATCATACATATATAATATAAACTAGTAGTAGGTATCAACATATATAATATAAACTAGTAGTAGGTATCAACATGTATAATATAAACTAGTAGTAGGTATCATACATATATAATATAAACTAGTAGTAGGTATCATACATATATAATATAAACTAGTAGTAGGTATCAACATATATAATATAAACTAGTAGTAGGTATTAAACATATATAATATAAACTAATAGTAGGTATCATACATATATAATATAAACTAGTAGTAGGTATCATACATATATAATATAAACTATACTAGTATTAGGTATCATACATATATAATATAAACTAGTAGTAGGTATTATACATATATAATATAAACTAGTAGTAGGTATCAACATATATAATATAAACTAGTAGTAGGTATCAACATATATAATATAAACTAGTAGTAGGTATTAAACATATATAATATAAACTAATAGTAGGTATCATACATATATAATATAAATTAGTAGTAGGTATCATACATATATAATATAAACTATACTAGTATTAGGTATCATACATATATAATATAAACTAGTAGTAGGTATCATACATATATAATATAAACTAGTAGTAGGTATCATACATATATAATATAAACTAGTAGTAGGTATCAACATATATAATATAAACTAGTAGTAGGTATCAACATATATAATATAAACTAGTAGTAGGTATCATACATATATAATATAAACTAGTAGTAGGTATCATACATATATAATATAAACTAGTAGTAGGTATCAACATATATAATATAAACTAGTAGTAGGTATCAACATATATAATATAAACTAGTAGTAGGTATTAAACATATATAATATAAACTAATAGTAGGTATCATACATATATAATATAAACTAGTAGTAGGTATCATACATATATAATATAAACTATACTAGTATTAGGTATCATACATATATAATATAAACTAGTAGTAGGTATTATACATATATAATATAAACTAGTAGTAGGTATCAACATATATAATATAAACTAGTAGTAGGTATCAACATATATAATATAAACTAGTAGTAGGTACCATACATATATAATATAAACTAGTAGTAGGTACCATACATATATAATATAAACTAGACTAGTAGTAGGTATCAACATATATAATATAAACTAGTAGTAGGTATCAACATATATAATATAAACTAGTAGTAGGTATCATACATATATAATATAAACTATACTAGTATTAGGTATCATACATATATAATATAAACTAGTAGTAGGTATCATACATATATAATATAAACTAGTAGTAGGTATCAACATATATAATATAAACTAGTAGTAGGTACCATACATATATAATATAAACTAGACTAGTAGTAGGTATCAACATATATAATATAAACTAGTAGTAGGTACCATACATATATAATATAAACTAGACTAGTAGTAGGTATCAACATATATAATATAAACTAGTAGTAGGTATCAACATATATAATATAAACTAGTAGTAGGTATCATACATATATAATATAAACTATACTAGTATTAGGTATCATACATATATAATATAAACTAGTAGTAGGTATCAACATATATAATATAAACTAGTAGTAGGTATCATACATATATAATATAAACTAGTAGTAGGGTATCAACATATATAATATAAACTAGTAGTAGGTATTAAACATATATAATATAAACTAGTAGTAGGTATCATACATATATAATATAAACTAGTAGTAGGTATTAAACATATATAATATAAACTAGTAGTAGGTATCATACATATATAATATAAACTAGTAGTAGGTATTAAACATATATAATATAAACTAGTAGTAGGTATCATACATATATAATATAAACTAGACTAGTAGTAGGTATCAACATATATAATATAAACTAGTAGTAGGTATCATACATATATAATATAAACTAGTAGTAGGTATCAACATATATAATATAAACTATACTAGTAGTAGGTATCATACATATATAATATAAACTAGTAGTAGGTATCATACATATATAATATAAACTAGTAGTAGGTATCATACATATATAACATAAACTAGTAGTAGGTATCAACATATATAATATAAACTAGTAGTAGGTACCATACATATATAATATAAACTAGTAGTAGGTATCATACATATATAATATAAACTAGACTAGTAGGTATCATACATATATAATATAAACTAGACTAGTAGTAGGTATCATACATATATAATATAAACTAGTAGTAGGTATCATACATATATAATATAAACTAGTAGTAGGTATTAAACATATATAATATAAACTAGTAGTAGGTATCATACATATATAATATAAACTAGACTAGTAGTAGGTATCATACATATATAATATAAACTAGTAGTAGGTATTAAACATATATAATATAAACTAGTAGTAGGTATCATACATATATAATATAAACTAGTAGTAGGTGTCATACATATATAATATAAACTAGTAGTAGGTATCATACATATATAATATAAACTAGTAGTAGGTATCATACATATATAATATAAACTAGTAGTAGGTATCATACATATATAATATAAACTAGTAGTAGGTATCAACATATATAATATAAACTAGTAGTAGGTATCAACATATATAATATAAACTAGACTAGTAGTAGGTATCAACATATATAATATAAACTAGTAGTAGGTATCATACATATATAATATAAACTAGTAGTAGGTATTAAACATATATAATTTAAACTAGTAGTAGGTATCATACATATATAATATAAACTAGTAGTAGGTATCATACATATATAATATAAACTATACTAGTATTAGGTATCATACATATATAATATAAACTAGTAGTAGGTATTATACATATATAATATAAACTAGTAGTAGGTATCAACATATATAATATAAACTAGTAGTAGGTATCAACATATATAATATAAACTAGTAGTAGGTATTAAACATATATAATATAAACTAGTAGTAGGTATCATACATATATAATATAAACTAGTAGTAGGTATCATACATATATAATATAAACTATACTAGTAGGTATCATACATATATAATATAAACTAGTAGTAGGTATCATACATATATAATATAAACTAGTAGTAGGTGTTAAACATATATAATATAAACTAGTAGTAGGTATCATACATATATAATATAAACTAGTAGTAGGTGTCATACATATATAATATAAACTAGTAGTAGGTATCAACATATATAATATAAACTAGTATTAGGTATCATACATATATAATATAAACTAGTAGTAGGTATTAAACATATATAATTTAAACTAGTAGTAGGTATCATACATATATAATATAAACTAGACTAGTAGTAGGTATCATACATATATAATATAAACTAGTAGTAGGTGTTAAACATATATAATATAAACTAGTAGTAGGTATCATACATATATAATATAAACTAGTAGTAGGTGTCATACATATATAATATAAACTAGTAGTAGGTATCATACATATATAATATAAACTAGTAGTAGGTATCATACATATATAATATAAACTAGTAGTAGGTATCATACATATATAATATAAACTAGTAGTAGGTATCAACATATATAATATAAACTAGTAGTAGGTATCAACATATATAATATAAACTAGACTAGTAGTAGGTATCAACATATATAATATAAACTAGTAGTAGGTATCATACATATATAATATAAACTAGTAGTAGGTATTAAACATATATAATTTAAACTAGTAGTAGGTATCATACATATATAATATAAACTAGTAGTAGGTATCATACATATATAATATAAACTAGTAGTAGGTATCATACATATATAATATAAACTAGTAGTAGGTATCAACATATATAATATAAACTAGTAGTAGGTATCAACATATATAATATAAACTAGTAGTAGGTATCATACATATATAATATAAACTAGTAGTAGGTATCATACATATATAATATAAACTAGTAGTAGGTATCAACATATATAATATAAACTAGTAGTAGGTATTAAACATATATAATATAAACTAATAGTAGGTATCATACATATATAATATAAACTAGTAGTAGGTATCATACATATATAATATAAACTATACTAGTATTAGGTATCATACATATATAATATAAACTAGTAGTAGGTATTATACATATATAATATAAACTAGTAGTAGGTATCAACATATATAATATAAACTAGTAGTAGGTATCAACATATATAATATAAACTAGTAGTAGGTATTAAACATATATAATATAAACTAATAGTAGGTATCATACATATATAATATAAATTAGTAGTAGGTATCATACATATATAATATAAACTATACTAGTATTAGGTATCATACATATATAATATAAACTAGTAGTAGGTATCATACATATATAATATAAACTAGTAGTAGGTATCATACATATATAATATAAACTAGTAGTAGGTATCAACATATATAATATAAACTAGTAGTAGGTATCAACATATATAATATAAACTAGTAGTAGGTATCATACATATATAATATAAACTAGTAGTAGGTATCATACATATATAATATAAACTAGTAGTAGGTATCAACATATATAATATAAACTAGTAGTAGGTATTAAACATATATAATATAAACTAATAGTAGGTATCATACATATATAATATAAACTAGTAGTAGGTATCATACATATATAATATAAACTATACTAGTATTAGGTATCATACATATATAATATAAACTAGTAGTAGGTATTATACATATATAATATAAACTAGTAGTAGGTATCAACATATATAATATAAACTAGTAGTAGGTATCAACATATATAATATAAACTAGTAGTAGGTACCATACATATATAATATAAACTAGTAGTAGGTACCATACATATATAATATAAACTAGACTAGTAGTAGGTATCAACATATATAATATAAACTAGTAGTAGGTATCAACATATATAATATAAACTAGTAGTAGGTATCATACATATATAATATAAACTATACTAGTATTAGGTATCATACATATATAATATAAACTAGTAGTAGGTATCATACATATATAATATAAACTAGTAGTAGGTATCAACATATATAATATAAACTAGTAGTAGGTACCATACATATATAATATAAACTAGACTAGTAGTAGGTATCAACATATATAATATAAACTAGTAGTAGGTACCATACATATATAATATAAACTAGACTAGTAGTAGGTATCAACATATATAATATAAACTAGTAGTAGGTATCAACATATATAATATAAACTAGTAGTAGGTATCATACATATATAATATAAACTATACTAGTATTAGGTATCATACATATATAATATAAACTAGTAGTAGGTATCATACATATATAATATAAACTAGTAGTAGGTATCAACATATATAATATAAACTAGTAGTAGGTACCATACATATATAATATAAACTAGACTAGTAGTAGGTATCAACATATATAATATAAACTAGTAGTAGGTATCATGCATATATAATATAAACTAGTAGTAGGTATCATACATATATAATATAAACTAGTAGTAGGTATCATACATATATAATATAAACTAATAGTAGGTATCATACATATATAATATAAACTAGTAGTAGGTATCATACATATATAATATAAACTAGTAGTAGGTATCATACATATATAATATAAACTAGTAGTAGGTATCAACATATATAATATAAACTAATAGTAGGTATCAACATATATAATATAAACTAGTAGTAGGTATCATACATATATAATATAAACTAGTAGTAGGTATCATACATATATAATATAAACTAGTAGTAGGTATTATACATATATAATATAAACTAGTAGTAGGTATCAACATATATAATATAAACTAGTAGTAGGTATCAACATATATAATATAAACTAGTAGTAGGTACCATACATATATAATATAAACTAGTAGTAGGTATCAACATATATAATATAAACTAGTAGTAGGTATCATACATATATAATATAAACTATACTAGTAGTAGGTATCAACATATATAATATAAACTAGTAGTAGGTATCATACATATATAATATAAACTAGTAGTAGGTATCATACATATATAATATAAACTAGTAGTAGGTATCATACATATATAATATAAACTAGTAGTAGGTATCAACATATATAATATAAACTAGTAGTAGGTATCAACATATATAATATAAACTAGTAGTAGGTATCATACATATATAATATAAACTAGTAGTAGGTATCATACATATATAATATAAACTAGTAGTAGGTATCAACATATATAATATAAACTAGTAGTAGGTATTAAACATATATAATATAAACTAATAGTAGGTATCATACATATATAATATAAACTAGTAGTAGGTATCATACATATATAATATAAACTATACTAGTATTAGGTATCATACATATATAATATAAACTAGTAGTAGGTATCATACATATATAATATAAACTAGTAGTAGGTATCAACATATATAATATAAACTAGTAGTAGGTATCAACATATATAATATAAACTAGTAGTAGGTATTAAACATATATAATATAAACTAATAGTAGGTATCATACATATATAATATAAATTAGTAGTAGGTATCATACATATATAATATAAACTATACTAGTATTAGGTATCATACATATATAATATAAACTAGTAGTAGGTATCATACATATATAATATAAACTAGTAGTAGGTATCATACATATATAATATAAACTAGTAGTAGGTATCAACATATATAATATAAACTAGTAGTAGGTATCAACATATATAATATAAACTAGTAGTAGGTATCATACATATATAATATAAACTAGTAGTAGGTATCATACATATATAATATAAACTAGTAGTAGGTATCAACATATATAATATAAACTAGTAGTAGGTATCAAACATATATAATATAAACTAATAGTAGGTATCATACATATATAATATAAACTAGTAGTAGGTATCATACATATATAATATAAACTATACTAGTATTAGGTATCATACATATATAATATAAACTAGTAGTAGGTATTATACATATATAATATAAACTAGTAGTAGGTATCATACATATATAATATAAACTAGTAGTAGGTATCATACATATATAATATAAACTAGTAGTAGGTATCATACATATATAATATAAACTAGTAGTAGGTATCATACATATATAATATAAACTAGACTAGTAGTAGGTATCAACATATATAATATAAACTAGTAGTAGGTATCAACATATATAATATAAACTAGTAGTAGGTATCATACATATATAATATAAACTATACTAGTATTAGGTATCATACATATATAATATAAACTAGTAGTAGGTATCATACATATATAATATAAACTAGTAGTAGGTATCAACATATATAATATAAACTAGTAGTAGGTACCATACATATATAATATAAACTAGACTAGTAGTAGGTATCAACATATATAATATAAACTAGTAGTAGGTACCATACATATATAATATAAACTAGACTAGTAGTAGGTATCAACATATATAATATAAACTAGTAGTAGGTATCAACATATATAATATAAACTAGTAGTAGGTATCATACATATATAATATAAACTATACTAGTATTAGGTATCATACATATATAATATAAACTAGTAGTAGGTATCATACATATATAATATAAACTAGTAGTAGGTATCAACATATATAATATAAACTAGTAGTAGGTATCATACATATATAATATAAACTAGTAGTAGGTATCAACATATATAATATAAACTAGTAGTAGGTATCATACATATATAATATAAACTATACTAGTAGTAGGTATCAACATATATAATATAAACTAGTAGTAGGTATCATACATATATAATATAAACTAGTAGTAGGTATCATACATATATAATATAAACTAGTAGTAGGTATCATACATATATAATATAAACTAGTAGTAGGTATCAACATATATAATATAAACTAGTAGTAGGTATCAACATATATAATATAAACTAGTAGTAGGTATCATACATATATAATATAAACTAGTAGTAGGTATCATACATATATAATATAAACTAGTAGTAGGTATCAACATATATAATATAAACTAGTAGTAGGTATCAACATATATAATATAAACTAATAGTAGGTATCATACATATATAATATAAACTAGTAGTAGGTATCATACATATATAATATAAACTATACTAGTATTAGGTATCATACATATATAATATAAACTAGTAGTAGGTATTATACATATATAATATAAACTAGTAGTAGGTATCAACATATATAATATAAACTAGTAGTAGGTATCAACATATATAATATAAACTAGTAGTAGGTATTAAACATATATAATATAAACTAGTAGTAGGTATCATACATATATAATATAAATTAGTAGTAGGTATCATACATATATAATATAAACTATACTAGTATTAGGTATCATACATATATAATATAAACTAGTAGTAGGTATCATACATATATAATATAAACTAGTAGTAGGTATCATACATATATAATATAAACTAGTAGTAGGTATCAACATATATAATATAAACTAGTAGTAGGTATCAACATATATAATATAAACTAGTAGTAGGTATCATACATATATAATATAAACTAGTAGTAGGTATCATACATATATAATATAAACTAGTAGTAGGTATCAACATATATAATATAAACTAGTAGTAGGTATTAAACATATATAATATAAACTAATAGTAGGTATCATACATATATAATATAAACTAGTAGTAGGTATCATACATATATAATATAAACTATACTAGTATTAGGTATCATACATATATAATATAAACTAGTAGTAGGTATTATACATATATAATATAAACTAGTAGTAGGTATCAACATATATAATATAAACTAGTAGTAGGTATCAACATATATAATATAAACTAGTAGTAGGTACCATACATATATAATATAAACTAGTAGTAGGTACCATACATATATAATATAAACTAGACTAGTAGTAGGTATCAACATATATAATATAAACTAGTAGTAGGTATCAACATATATAATATAAACTAGTAGTAGGTATCATACATATATAATATAAACTATACTAGTATTAGGTATCATACATATATAATATAAACTAGTAGTAGGTATCATACATATATAATATAAACTAGTAGTAGGTATCAACATATATAATATAAACTAGTAGTAGGTACCATACATATATAATATAAACTAGACTAGTAGTAGGTATCAACATATATAATATAAACTAGTAGTAGGTACCATACATATATAATATAAACTAGACTAGTAGTAGGTATCAACATATATAATATAAACTAGTAGTAGGTATCAACATATATAATATAAACTAGTAGTAGGTATCATACATATATAATATAAACTATACTAGTATTAGGTATCATACATATATAATATAAACTAGTAGTAGGTATCATACATATATAATATAAACTAGTAGTAGGTATCAACATATATAATATAAACTAGTAGTAGGTATCATACATATATAATATAAACTAGACTAGTAGTAGGTATCAACATATATAATATAACTAGTAGTAGGTATCATGCATATATAATATAAACTAGTAGTAGGTATCATACATATATAATATAAACTAGTAGTAGGTATCATACATATATAATATAAACTAATAGTAGGTATCATACATATATAATATAAACTAGTAGTAGGTATCATACATATATAATATAAACTAGTAGTAGGTATCATACATATATAATATAAACTAGTAGTAGGTATCAACATATATAATATAAACTAGTAGTAGGTATCAACATATATAATATAAAGTAGTAGTAGGTATCATACATATATAATATAAACTAGTAGTAGGTATCAACATATATAATATAAACTAGTAGTAGGTATCATACATATATAATATAAACTATACTAGTAGTAGGTATCAACATATATAATATAAACTAGTAGTAGGTATCATACATATATAATATAAACTAGTAGTAGGTATCATACATATATAATATAAACTAGTAGTAGGTATCATACATATATAATATAAACTAGTAGTAGGTATCAACATATATAATATAAACTAGTAGTAGGTATCAACATATATAATATAAACTAGTAGTAGGTATCATACATATATAATATAAACTAGTAGTAGGTATCATACATATATAATATAAACTAGTAGTAGGTATCAACATATATAAACTATAAACTAGTAGTAGGTATTAAACATATATAATATAAACTAATAGTAGGTATCATACATATATAATATAAACTAGTAGTAGGTATCATACATATATAATATAAACTATACTAGTATTAGGTATCATACATATATAATATAAACTAGTAGTAGGTATTATACATATATAATATAAACTAGTAGTAGGTATCAACATATATAATATAAACTAGTAGTAGGTATCAACATATATAATATAAACTAGTAGTAGGTATTAAACATATATAATATAAACTAATAGTAGGTATCATACATATATAATATAAATTAGTAGTAGGTATCATACATATATAATATAAACTATACTAGTATTAGGTATCATACATATATAATATAAACTAGTAGTAGGTATCATACATATATAATATAAACTAGTAGTAGGTATCATACATATATAATATAAACTAGTAGTAGGTATCAACATATATAATATAAACTAGTAGTAGGTATCAACATATATAATATAAACTAGTAGTAGGTATCATACATATATAATATAAACTAGTAGTAGGTATCATACATATATAATATAAACTAGTAGTAGGTATCAACATATATAATATAAACTAGTAGTAGGTATTAAACATATATAATATAAACTAATAGTAGGTATCATACATATATAATATAAACTAGTAGTAGGTATCATACATATATAATATAAACTATACTAGTATTAGGTATCATACATATATAATATAAACTAGTAGTAGGTATTATACATATATAATATAAACTAGTAGTAGGTATCAACATATATAATATAAACTAGTAGTAGGTATCAACATATATAATATAAACTAGTAGTAGGTATTAAACATATATAATATAAACTAGTAGTAGGTACCATACATATATAATATAAACTAGACTAGTAGTAGGTATCAACATATATAATATAAACTAGTAGTAGGTATCAACATATATAATATAAACTAGTAGTAGGTATCATACATATATAATATAAACTATACTAGTATTAGGTATCATACATATATAATATAAACTAGTAGTAGGTATCATACATATATAATATAAACTAGTAGTAGGTATCAACATATATAATATAAACTAGTAGTAGGTACCATACATATATAATATAAACTAGACTAGTAGTAGGTATCAACATATATAATATAAACTAGTAGTAGGTACCATACATATATAATATAAACTAGACTAGTAGTAGGTATCAACATATATAATATAAACTAGTAGTAGGTATCAACATATATAATATAAACTAGTAGTAGGTATCATACATATATAATATAAACTATACTAGTATTAGGTATCATACATATATAATATAAACTAGTAGTAGGTATCATACATATATAATATAAACTAGTAGTAGGTATCAACATATATAATATAAACTAGTAGTAGGTACCATACATATATAATATAAACTAGACTAGTAGTAGGTATCAACATATATAATATAAACTAGTAGTAGGTATCATACATATATAATATAAACTAGTAGTAGGTATCATACATATATAATATAAACTAGTAGTAGGTATCATACATATATAATATAAACTAGTAGTAGGTATCAACATATATAATATAAACTAGTAGTAGGTATCATACATATATAATATAAAGTAGTAGTAGGTATCAACATATATAATATAAACTAGTAGTAGGTATCAACATATATAATATAAACTAGTAGTAGGTATCATACATATATAATATAAACTATACTAGTAGTAGGTATCAACATATATAATATAAACTAGTAGTAGGTATCATACATATATATAAATAAACTAGTAGTAATATAAAATATAAACTAGTAGTAGGTATACCATACATATATAATATAAACTAGACTAGTAGTAGGTATCAACATATATAATATAAACTAGTAGTAGGTATCATACATATATAATATAAACTAGTAGTCGGTATCATACATATATAATATAAACTAGTAGTAGGTATCATACATATATAATATAAACTAGTAGTAGGTATCATACATATATAATATAAACTAGTAGTAGGTATCATACATATATATAATATAAACTAGTAGTAGGTATCATACATATATAATATAAACTATACTAGTAGTAGGTATCATACATATATAATATAAACTAGTAGTAGGTATCATACATATATAATATAAACTAGTAGTAGGTATCAACATATATAATATAAACTAGTAGTAGGTATCATACATATATAATATAAACTAGACTAGTAGTAGGTATCAACATATATAATATAAACTAGTAGTAGGTATCATACATATATAATATAAACTAGTAGTAGGTATCATACATATATAATATAAACTAGTAGTAGGTGTTAAACATATATAATATAAACTAGTAGTAGGTATCATACATATATAATATAAACTAGTAGTAGGTGTCATACATATATAATATAAACTAGTAGTAGGTATCATACATATATAATATAAACTAGTAGTAGGTATCATACATATATAATATAAACTAGTAGTAGGTATCATACATATATAATATAAACTAGTAGTAGGTATCAACATATATAATATAAACTAGTAGTAGGTATCAACATATATAATATAAACTAGTAGTAGGTATCAACATATATAATATAAACTAGTAGTAGGTATCATACATATATAATATAAACTAGTAGTAGGTATTAAACATATATAATTTAAACTAGTAGTAGGTATCATACATATATAATATAAACTAGTAGTAGGTATCATACATATATAATATAAACTATACTAGTATTAGGTATCATACATATATAATATAAACTAGTAGTAGGTATTATACATATATAATATAAACTAGTAGTAGGTATCAACATATATAATATAAACTAGTAGTAGGTATCAACATATATAATATTAACTAGTAGTAGGTATTAAACATATATAATATAAACTAATAGTAGGTATCATACATATATAATATAAATTAGTAGTAGGTATCATACATATATAATATAAACTATACTAGTATTAGGTATCATACATATATAATATAAACTAGTAGTAGGTATCATACATATATAATATAAACTAGTAGTAGGTATCATACATATATAATATAAACTAGTAGTAGGTATCATACATATATAATATAAACTAGTAGTAGGTATCATACATATATAACATAAACTAGTAGTAGGTATCAACATATATAATATAAACTAGTAGTAGGTACCATACATATATAATATAAACTAGTAGTAGGTATTAAACATATATAATATAAACTAGTAGTAGGTATCATACATATATAATATAAACTAGACTAGTAGTAGGTATCATACATATATAATATAAACTAGTAGTAGGTGTTAAACATATATAATATAAACTAGTAGTAGGTATCATACATATATAATATAAACTAGTAGTAGGTGTCATACATATATAATATAAACTAGTAGTAGGTATCATACATATATAATATAAACTAGTAGTAGGTATCATACATATATAATATAAACTAGTAGTAGGTATCATACATATATAATATAAACTAGTAGTAGGTATCATACATATATAATATAAACTAGTAGTAGGTATCAACATATATAATATAAACTAGTAGTAGGTATCAACATATATAATATAAAGTAGTAGTAGGTACCATACATATATAATATAAACTAGTAGTAGGTATCAACATATATAATATAAACTAGTAGTAGGTATCATACATATATAATATAAACTATACTAGTAGTAGGTATCAACATATATAATATAAACTAGTAGTAGGTATCATACATATATAATATAAACTAGTAGTAGGTATCATACATATATAATATAAACTAGTAGTAGGTATCATACATATATAATATAAACTAGTAGTAGGTATCAACATATATAATATAAACTAGTAGTAGGTATCAACATATATAATATAAACTAGTAGTAGGTATCATACATATATAATATAAACTAGTAATAGGTATTAAACATATATAATATAAACTAATAGTAGGTATCATACATATATAATATAAACTAGTAGTAGGTATCATACATATATAATATAAACTATACTAGTATTAGGTATCATACATATATAATATAAACTAGTAGTAGGTATTATACATATATAATATAAACTAGTAGTAGGTATCAACATATATAATATAAACTAGTAGTAGGTATCAACATATATAATATAAACTAGTAGTAGGTATTAAACATATATAATATAAACTAATAGTAGGTATCATACATATATAATATAAATTAGTAGTAGGTATCATACATATATAATATAAACTAGACTAGTATTAGGTATCATACATATATAATATAAACTAGTAGTAGGTATCATACATATATAATATAAACTAGTAGTAGGTATCATACATATATAATATAAACTAGTAGTAGGTATCAACATATATAATATAAACTAGTAGTAGGTATCAACATATATAATATAAACTAGTAGTAGGTATCATACATATATAATATAAACTAGTAGTAGGTATCATACATATATAATATAAACTAGTAGTAGGTATCAACATATATAATATAAACTAGTAGTAGGTATTAAACATATATAATATAAACTAATAGTAGGTATCATACATATATAATATAAACTAGTAGTAGGTATCATACATATATAATATAAACTATACTAGTATTAGGTATCATACATATATAATATAAACTAGTAGTAGGTATTATACATATATAATATAAACTAGTAGTAGGTATCAACATATATAATATAAACTAGTAGTAGGTATCAACATATATAATATAAACTAGTAGTAGGTATTAAACATATATAATATAAACTAGTAGTAGGTACCATACATATATAATATAAACTAGACTAGTAGTAGGTATCAACATATATAATATAAACTAGTAGTAGGTATCAACATATATAATATAAACTAGTAGTAGGTATCATACATATATAATATAAACTATACTAGTATTAGGTATCATACATATATAATATAAACTAGTAGTAGGTATCATACATATATAATATAAACTAGTAGTAGGTATCAACATATATAATATAAACTAGTAGTAGGTACCATACATATATAATATAAACTAGACTAGTAGTAGGTATCAACATATATAATATAAACTAGTAGTAGGTACCATACATATATAATATAAACTAGACTAGTAGTAGGTATCAACATATATAATATAAACTAGTAGTAGGTATCAACATATATAATATAAACTAGTAGTAGGTATCATACATATATAATATAAACTATACTAGTATTAGGTATCATACATATATAATATAAACTAGTAGTAGGTATCATACATATATAATATAAACTAGTAGTAGGTATCAACATATATAATATAAACTAGTAGTAGGTACCATACATATATAATATAAACTAGACTAGTAGTAGGTATCAACATATATAATATAAACTAGTAGTAGGTATCATGCATATATAATATAAACTAGTAGTAGGTATCATACATATATAATATAAACTAGTAGTAGGTATCATACATATATAATATAAACTAATAGTAGGTATCATACATATATAATATAAACTAGTAGTAGGTATCATACATATATAATATAAACTAGTAGTAGGTATCATACATATATAATATAAACTAGTAGTAGGTATCAACATATATAATATAAACTAGTAGTAGGTATCAACATATATAATATAAAGTAGTAGTAGGTACCATACATATATAATATAAACTAGTAGTAGGTATCATACATATATAATATAAACTAGTAGTAGGTATCATATATACATATATAATATAAACTATAAACTAGTAGTAGGTATCAACATATATAATATAAACTAGTAGTAGGTATCATACATATATAATATAAACTAGTAGTAGGTATCAACATATATAATATAAACTAGTAGTAGGTACCATACATATATAATATAAACTAGACTAGTAGTAGGTATCAACATATATAATATAAACTAGTAGTAGGTATCATACATATATAATATAAACTAGTAGTCATACATATCATACATATATAATATAAACTAGTAGTAGGTATCATACATATATAATATAAACTAGTAGTAGGTATCATACATATATAATATAAACTAGTAGTAGGTATCAACATATATAATATAAACTAGTAGTAGGTATCAACATATATAATATAAACTAGACTAGTAGTAGGTATCAACATATATAATATAAACTAGTAGTAGGTATCATACATATATAATATAAACTAGTAGTAGGTATTAAACATATATAATATAAACTAGTAGTAGGTATCATACATATATAATATAAACTAGTAGTAGGTATCATACATATATAATATAAACTAGTAGTAGGTATCATACATATATAATATAAACTATACTAGTATTAGGTATCATACATATATAATATAAACTAGTAGTAGGTATTATACACATATAATATAAGCTAGTAGTAGGTATCAACATATATAATATAAACTAGTAGTAGGTATCAACATATATAATATAAACTAGTAGTAGGTACCATACATATATAATATAAACTAGTAGTAGGTACCATACATATATAATATAAACTAGTAGTAGGTACCATACATATATAATATAAACTAGACTAGTAGTAGGTATCAACATATATAATATAAACTAGTAGTAGGTATCATACATATATAATATAAACTATACTAGTATTAGGTATCATACATATATAATATAAACTTGTAGTAGGTATCATACATATATAATATAAACTAGTAGTAGGTATCAACATATATAATATAAACTAGTAGTAGGTACCATACATATATAATATAAACTAGACTAGTAGTAGGTATCAACATATATAATATAAACTAGTAGTAGTTACCATACATATATAATATAAACTAGACTAGTAGTAGGTATCAACATATATAATATAAACTAGACTAGTAGTAGGTATCAACATATATAATATAAACTAGACTAGTAGTAGGTATCAACATATATAATATAAACTAGTAGTAGGTACCATACATATATAATATAAACTAGACTAGTAGTAGGTA
>NW_027006758.1:0-2710 GCF_036934945.1 Oncorhynchus masou masou
CCAACATAAAATGTTCCATCACATTACGAATTGCAATTCGTACAATATGTTACGAGTTGAAAAAATTTACAATATGTTAGGAATTTGCAAAATGTATGATTTAGAGGTTTAGAATTCCAATTTGTTGTTGCTAATGTTAGCTAGGTGGCTAGTGCTAACGTGGGTTATGGTTAGGGTTAAGGTTAGGAGTTAGGTTAAAGGGTTATGTTTAGGGTTAGGGGAATGGTGCTAAAGGGTTAAGGTTAGGGGAATGGTTAGCTAACATAAGTATTTGCAAAGTAGCTAAAACGTAGTAAGGAGATGCAAAGTTACCCGTGATGGGTTTCGAACATGCAACCTACTAGATGTTTGCGTTCTACGTCCACCCCAACAAACCACCCTCCTTTCATTTTTTCCTGAAGTAACCATCTGTCTTTTGTAACCATACCAAATGTAACATATCATACTAATTTGAGTGTCCCAGGTTTACTTTTACTATGTTACATCTAGTCTATGAGATCAGGCCGCAAGAGTGCCTGATTAATTAAATTGTGCTTAGGAGCATTTTTTTACTCCCTCAATGGTTAAAGTAGGAAGAAATAGATGTCATTGTTGTAAAAATGTGTGAGTGTGCTACATTTACTATCATCAAATTAAAATATTGAATTACTTTGACATTTAATATATGGTGAGTAAGATGGCACTGACAGACAGGGCTGCCTCACTTCTTAGGAAACTTTACAGTATTTCATTTTTATGTATTATTTCTTACATTCTTAGCCCAGAAAATTACATTTACATTTAAGTCATTTAGCAGACGCTCTTATCCAGAGCGACTTACAAATTGGTGAATTCACCTTCTGACATCCAGTGGAACAGCCACTTTACAATAGTGCATCTAAATCATTAAGGGGGGGTGAGAAGGATTACTTATCCTATCCTAGGTATTCCTTGAAGAGGTGGGGTTTCAGGTGTCTCCGGAAGGTGGTGATTGACTCCGCTGTCCTGGCGTCGTGAGGGAGTTTGTTCCACCATTGGGGGGCCAGAGCAGCTAACAGTTTTGACTGGGCTGAGCGGGAACTGTACTTCCTCAGTGGTAGGGAGGCGAGCAGGCCAGAGGTGGATGAACGCAGTGCCCTTGTTTGGGTGTAGGGCCTGATCAGAGCCTGGAGGTACTGCGGTGCCGTTCCACTCACAGCTCCGTAGGCAAGCACCATGGTCTTGTAGCGGATGCGAGCTTCAACTGGAAGCCAGTGGAGAGAGCGGAGGAGCGGGGTGACGTGAGAGAACTTGGGAAGGTTGAACACCAGACGGGCTGCGGCGTTCTGGATGAGTTGTAGGGGTTTAATGGCACAGGCAGGGAGCCCAGCCAACAGCGAGTTGCAGTAATCCAGACGGGAGATGACAAGTGCCTGGATTAGGACCTGCGCCGCTTCCTGTGTGAGGCAGGGTCGTACTCTGCGGATGTTGTAGAGCATGAACCTACAGGAACGGGCCACCGCCATGATGTTGGTTGAGAACGACAGGGTGTTGTCCAGGATCACGCCAAGGTTCTTAGCGCTCTGGGAGGAGGACACAATGGAGTTGTCAACCGTGATGGCGAGATCAGGGAACGGGCAGTCCTTCCCCGGGAGGAAGAGCAGCTCCGTCTTGCCGAGGTTCAGCTTGAGGTGGTGATCCGTCATCCACACTGATATGTCTGCCAGACATGCAGAGATGCGATTCGCCACCTGGTCATCAGAAGGGGGAAAGGAGAAGATTAATTGTGTGTCGTCTGCATAGCAATGATAGGAGAGACCATGTGAGGTTATGACAGAGCCAAGTGACTTGGTGTATAGCGAGAATAGGAGAGGGCCTAGAACAGAGCCCTGGGGGACACCAGTGGTGAGAGCGCGTGGCGAGGAGACAGATTCTCGCCACGCCACCTGGTAGGAGCGACCTGTCAGGTAGGACGCAATCCAAGCGTGGGCCGCGCCGGAGATGCCCAACTCGGAGAGGGTGGAGAGGAGGATCTGATGGTTCACAGTATCGAAGGCAGCCGATAGGTCTAGAAGGATGAGAGCAGAGGAGAGAGAGTTAGCTTTAGCAGTGCGGAGCGCCTCCGTGATACAGAGAAGAGCAGTCTCAGTTGAATGACTAGTCTTGAAAACACAAAATGTTGTGTTACATACAGCCGACCAAAAACAACGCTGGTGATGGACAGGTACTCAGAGCATTCTTCTTGTCCGACTTAGGAGGCGCGCACAACACCCACCGCTTCCGAGTATATTACTCGCTAATGTTCAGTCCCTGGATAATAAAGTTGACGAACTCAGGGCAAGGGTTTCTTTCCAGAGAGACATCAGGGATTGTAGCATTGTTACGATAACTAGGAGTGGTGGGTGGAATCAGGCGCAGAGAGCAGGGTTCAGTCGTTTTGTCAAATTTATTCCCCAGTGCAACAAAATCGGTTACGCCAACACACAGGGCGTATATAAGTTGCCAGTCCAAACAATAGGACAGAAATAGTCCGGCGAATAAGGATATGAACAAAATAACACCATCCAACACAGAGTAACAAAAAACAAGACCGCACAAATACCCAGCGGGCCTAGTGCCCTTAAATAACCTACAAACAAACCCTAATACAAAACAGGTGTACCCAATTACCCAATAACCAAAACAAACGGAAAGGAAATCGATGGCAACTA
Organism: Oncorhynchus masou masou; assembly: GCF_036934945.1. Lineage (NCBI taxonomy): Eukaryota > Metazoa > Chordata > Actinopteri > Salmoniformes > Salmonidae > Oncorhynchus > Oncorhynchus masou. Next base: position 2,670 of record NW_027006758.1, read on the forward strand.
ATAGGCCGGCGACGACGACCGCCGAGCCCCGTCCGAACAGG
>NW_027006759.1:0-2710 GCF_036934945.1 Oncorhynchus masou masou
TTTATCCTTACACTGTGTATAAGAAATTAGTTTTGGAATTGTTAGTTAGATTACTTGTTGGTTATTACTGCACTGTCGGAACTGGAAGCACAAGCATTTCGCTACACTCGCATTAACATCTGCTAACCATGTTTATGTGACAAATAAAATGTGATTTGGTTGGTTTATTTCTCAGTTGTAAAATTATCAACTTTCTGACTGCTTCCTGGTGGCCTTTCCTCCTAACAAGCCTGTTATGCATTGGCCCGAGTGGTTGAGCGATGGATGAACTCAGTAGGACTTCCTGGCAGGTTCAGATCACTGCCGACTGTAATCATTTTCTTGACCCACTCCGGGATTTCTAGACCATTAGTTAACAAAAATAATATCTCCATATTTTTTAAAATTCTAAAATACATATATTGTCCCAATGTGTTTCTTGAAGGCATAAAACATCAGAATTCTTCATTGTTCTTAAACCAAAATCAGAATTTTTCCATTGTTCTTAAACCATTCGCATTGACTGACATAATTTGAACCATTCCAATAAATAACAAAAATAAATATTTTCTCATTATCCTGAATTCCATGCTGTCACAGTTACCAGCCCTTTCAAGCTTAACATCCTTATCATTTATCGCCCTCCAGGTTCCCTCGGAGGGAGTTCATCAATGAACTTGATGCCTTGATAAGCTAATTTCCTGAGGACTCACCTCTCACAGTCTCTACAGTGACGCTTGTAACCTCCCCCGTCTACCTTTGACTCCATTCCTCTCTGCCTCTTCTTTCCACTCCTCTCTCTTTTGACCTCACCCTCTCCACCTTCCCCCCACTCACAAGGCAGGCAATACCTTTCGACCTCATCTTTACTAGATGCTGTTCTTCCACTAACCTCTGTAGTACAACACCCCTCAGTCTCACGACCACTGCAACCCAGCATCCTTTTCCCTCTGGCTCTCTCCCTTACTTCCTACACCCTACTCGGATGGTATCGCGCCGTCCCAACCTTCGCTCTCTCTCCCCCGCTACTCTCTCCTCTTCCATCCTATCATCTCTTCCCTCTGCTCATACCTTCTCCAACCTATCTCCTGATTCTGCCTCCTCAACCCTCCTCTCTTCCCTTTCTGCATCCTTTGACTCTCTATGTCCCCTATCCTCCAGGCCGGCTCGGTCCTCCCCTCCCACTCCGTGGCTCGACGACTCATTGCGAGCTCACAGAACAGAGCTCCGGGCAGCCGAGCGGAAATGGAGGAAAACTCGCCTCCCTGCGGACCTGGCATCCTTTCACTCCCTCCTCTCTACATTTTCCTCCTCTGTCTCTGCTGCTAAAGCCACTTTCTACCACTCTAAATTCCAAGCATCTGCCTCTAACCCTAGGAAGCTCTTTGCCACCTTCTCCTCCCTCCTGAATCCTCCTCCCCCTCCCCCCTCCTCCCTCTCTGCAGATGACTTCGTCAACCATTTTGAAAAGAAGGTCGACGACATCCGATCCTCGTTTGCTAAGTCAAACGACACCGCTGGTTCTGCTCACACTGCCCTACCCTGTGCTCTGACCTCTTTCTCCCCTCTCTCTCCAGATGAAATCTCGCTTCTTGTGACGGCCGGCCGCCCAACAACCTGCCCGCTTGACCCTATCCCCTCCTCTCTTCTCCAGACCATTTCCGGAGACCTTCTCCCTTACCTCACCTCGCTCATCAACTCATCCCTGACCGCTGGCTACGTCCCTTCCGTCTTCAAGAGAGCGAGAGTTGCACCCCTTCTGAAAAAACCTACACTCGATCCCTCCGATGTCAACAACTACAGACCAGTATCCCTTCTTTCTTTTCTCTCCAAAACTCTTGAACGTGCCGTCCTTGGCCAGCTCTCCCGCTATCTCTCTCAGAATGACCTTCTTGATCCAAATCAGTCAGGTTTCAAGACTAGTCATTCAACTGAGACTGCTCTTCTCTGTATCACGGAGGCGCTCCGCACTGCTAAAGCTAACTCTCTCTCCTCTGCTCTCATCCTTCTAGACCTATCGGCTGCCTTCGATACTGTGAACCATCAGATCCTCCTCTCCACCCTCTCCGAGTTGGGCATCTCCGGCGCGGCCCACGCTTGGATTGCGTCCTACCTGACAGGTCGCTCCTACCAGGTGGCGTGGCGAGAATCTGTCTCCTCGCCACGCGCTCTCACCACTGGTGTCCCCCAGGGCTCTGTTCTAGGCCCTCTCCTATTCTCGCTATACACCAAGTCACTTGGCTCTGTCATAACCTCACATGGTCTCTCCTATCATTGCTATGCAGACGACACACAATTAATCTTCTCCTTTCCCCCTTCTGATGACCAGGTGGCGAATCGCATCTCTGCATGTCTGGCAGACATATCAGTGTGGATGACGGATCACCACCTCAAGCTGAACCTCGGCAAGACGGAGCTGCTCTTCTTCCCGGGGAAGGACTGCCCGTTCCATGATCTCGCCATCACGGTTGACAACTCCATTGTGTCCTCCTCCCAGAGCGCTAAGAACCTTGGCGTGATCCTGGACAACACCCTGTCGTTCTCAACCAACATCATGGCGGTGGCCCGTTCCTGTAGGTTCATGCTCTACAACATCCGCAGAGTACGACCCTGCCTCACACAGGAAGCGGCGCAGGTCCTAATCCAGGCACTTGTCATCTCCCGTCTGGATTACTGCAACTCGCTGTTGGCTGGGCTCCCTGCCTGTGCCATTAAACCCCTACAACTCATC
>NW_027006760.1:0-2710 GCF_036934945.1 Oncorhynchus masou masou
ACTGGGCAACAACGTCTCCTATGGGCATAGGACTGGACTGGCAACAACGTCTCCTATGGGCATAGGACTGGACTGGCAACAACGTCTCCTATGGGCATTGGACTGGACTGGCAACAACGTCTCCTATGGGCATAGGACTGGACTGGGCAACAACGTCTCCTATGGGCATAGGACTGAATGGCAACAATGTCTCCTATGGGCATAGGACTGGACTGGGCAACAACGTCTCCTATGGGCATAGGACTGGACTGGGCAACAACGTCTCTGGGCATGGGACTGGAATGGGCAACAAACGTCTCCTGGGGCATAGGACTGGACTGGGCAACAACGTCGCCCATGGGCATGGGACTGGAATGAGCAACGTGGCCCATGGGCATGAGACTGGACTGGGCAACAACGTCGCCGCTGGGCATAGGACTGGAATGGGCAACAACGTCTCTCTGGGCATGGGACTGGACTGGGCAACAACGTCTCCTATGGGCATAGGACTGGACTGGGCAACAACGTCTCCTATGGGCATAGGACTGGACTGGCAACAACGTCTCCCATGGGCATAGGACTGGACTGGCAACAACGTCTCCTATGGGCATAGGACTGGACTGGGCAACAACGTCTCCTATGGGCATAGGACTGGACTGGCAACAACGTCTCCTATGGGCATAGGACTGGACTGGGCAACAACGTCTCCTATGGGCATAGGACTGGACTGGGCAACAACGTCTCCTATGGGCATAGGACTGGACTGGGCAACAACGTCTCCTATGGGCATAGGACTGGACTGGGCAACAACGTCTCCTATGGGCATAGGACTGGACTGGCAACAACGTCTCCTACGGGCATAGGACTGGACTGGCAACAACGTCTCCTATGGGCATAGGACTGGACTGGCAACAACGTCTCCTATGGGCATAGGACTGGACTGGCAACAACGTCTCCTATGGGCATAGGACTGGACTGGGCAACAACGTCTCCTATGGGCATAGGACTGGACTGGCAACAACGTCTCCTATGGGCATAGGACTGGACTGGGCAACAACGTCTCCTATGGGCATAGGACTGGAATGGGCAACAACGTCTCCTATGGGCATAGGACTGGACTGGGCAACAACGTCTCCTATGGGCATAGGACTGGACTGGGCAACAACGTCTCCTATGGGCATAGGACTGGACTGGGCAACAACGTCTCCTACGGGCATAGGACTGGACTGGGCAACAACGTCGCCCATGGGCATAGGACTGGAATGGGCAACAACGTCGCCCATGGGCATAGGACTGGACTGGGCAACAACGTCGCCCATGGGCATAGGACTGGAATGGGCAACAACGTCTCCTATGGGCATAGGACTGGACTGGGCAACAACGTCTCCTATGGGCATAGGACTGGACTGGGCAACAACGTCTCCTATGGGCATAGGACTGGACTGGCAACAACGTCTCCTATGGGCATAGGACTGGACTGGCAACAACGTCTCCTATGGGCATAGGACTGGACTGGGCATCAACGTCTCCTATGGGCATAGGACTGGACTGGCAACAACGTCTCCTATGGGCATAGGACTGGACTGGGCAACAACGTCTCCTATGGGCATAGGACTGGACTGGGCAACAACGTCTCCTATGGGCATAGGACTGGACTGGGCAACAACGTCTCCTATGGGCATAGGACTGGACTGGGCAACAACGTCTCCTACGGGCATAGGACTGGACTGGCAACAACGCTCTCCTACGGGCATAGGACTGGACTGGCAACAACGTCTCCTATGGGCATAGGACTGGACTGGCAACAACGTCTCCTATGGGCATAGGACTGGACTGGCAACAACGTCTCCTATGGGCATAGGACTGGACTGGCAACAACGTCTCCTATGGGCATAGGACTGGACTGGGCAACAACGTCTCCTATGGGCATAGGACTGGACTGGGCAACAACGTCTCCTATGGGCATAGGACTGGACTGGGCAACAACGTCTCCTATGGGCATAGGACTGGACTGGGCAACAACGTCTCCTATGGGCATAGGACTGGACTGGGCAACAACGTCTCCTATGGGCATAGGACTGGACTGGCAACAACGTCTCCCATGGGCATAGGACTGGACTGGGCAACAACGTCTCCTATGGGCATAGGACTGGACTGGGCAACAACGTCTCCTATGGGCATAGGACTGGACTGGCAACAACGTCTCCTATGGGCATAGGACTGGACTGGGCAACAACGTCTCCTATGGGCATAGGACTGGACTGGGCAACAACGTCTCCTATGGGCATAGGACTGGACTGGGCAACAACGTCTCCTATGGGCATAGGACTGGACTGGGCAACAACGTCTCCTATGGGCATAGGACTGGACTGGGCAACAACGTCTCCTATGGGCATAGGACTGGACTGGCAACAACGTCTCCTACGGGCATAGGACTGGACTGGGCAACAACGTCTCCTATGGGCATAGGACTGGACTGGGCAACAACGTCTCCTAAGGGCATAGGACTGGACTGGGCATCAACGTCTCCTACGGGCACAGGACTGGACTGGGCAACAACGTCTCCTATGGGCATAGGACTGGACTGGCGACAACGCTCTCCTACGGGCATAGGACTGGACTGGGCAACAACGTCTCCTATGGGCATAGGACTGGACTGGGCAACAACGCTCTCCTATGGGCATAGGACTGGACTGGGCAACAACGCCTCCTATGGGCATAGGACTGGACT
>NW_027006761.1:0-2708 GCF_036934945.1 Oncorhynchus masou masou
TTTACTCTTTCTTACCTCCATTTTGTTTCTGGGGCATGAGGCAGAATGGTGAATCGATACAGTAGGCTACAAACTAACTCTCCTATTCTGAATCTAGCCAACAGAGCTCCCAGAGGGCCTGCATTAATTACTACCCTTCTCCCTTCATGTGTGGCGGTGCACAACTACACTATCCAACACACAACACTGTACTGTATGTATGAGTGTGTATGTACGTGTGAGTGTGCACTTGGGTATGTGTGTTACTGTGCAGTGGGGTTGTATGTTTGTTTGAGAAGGGGTGTGTGTGTGGGGGGGGGGGGTGCTAACGGCCTCTAATCCCAAGGTAGCATGCAGAATGAAAGCAGATTACAGTTGTGAGTGACCAGTTCCAGGCATTCTAATGTTATTGATTAAAAACAGCAGGGGGTCCAGGCACTGAGCCCTGCTGATATTCTCTCCCCTGCCACTACAAAGTCACTTTGTGTAGATATCATCTAATTCTCTTAGAGGACTGTATGAAAGTAGCTGATTGGCTTGAGGCATTAAAGTCTGTCTGGGTTTCAATTTGAATTAGAATTTTCCTTCACTTCCTGTAAGCATATACATCTCGTTGTTCTCTTAAGTGCCAAAATATTTGTTGTTATCCTCGTTCGCTAATATCGTTCTGTAGCTAGAATATAACACTTTGCTGTGTGTGTGTGTGTGTGTGTGTGTGTGTGTGTGTGTGTGTGTGTGTGTGTGTGTGTGTGTGTGTGTGTGTGTGTGTGTGTGTGTGTGTGTGTGTTGTGTGTGTGTGTGTGTGTGTGTGTGTGTGTGTGTGTTTGCGTGTACGTGTGCATGTGTGTGTTTCCAAGTGTGTACACGTTAAAGTTAGCATCAGTTCATATGAGGAGGCAGTATGGGGGTTGGGTGCACTGAGTGTTCAGTTGGAGCTGCTGCTAGCAGCCTTCTCTGACTGAACAAACTCACTTTGAGGTTAGTGTGAACACAGCAGGGAGTCCCTCTACAAAACTCATGGACAAATGTCATCAGTCCTGAAGCCTCCCCAGCTCTCCCTCTGCCTCCTCGAGTCTCCCTCTGCTTCCCCCTTTCCTCCCGTCTTCCTCGCCCAGCCCTGACCAATCAACTTTATCAGACCTGTGTTACTGTACAGAGACAGGGGACAACAACAACAACAACAATAACAAGTAGAGAAAAACTGAGATATAGAGGGAATGTGTGTGTATCTTGTAAACAGCTGTTGAGACGATAAGTTAAACACAGTGAATTGGGTTCAATGAGAAGAAGAAATCTCTGTAGTTATGTTCAAATGTATTCTCTCTTCCTTCCCCCCATTATCTTATCTCATAAGACCAAGATTGTGGTGGCAACAACAGGTAGAGTTAGCAGTGTAACAACAATCGTTAACTCCGAGCTCATTCCATCTGTTTCCATTGCTAGAATAATGAAATGTTGACTGGAGAGATGGAGAGATGGAGGGATGGAGAGATGGAGAGATGGAGGGATAGATGTGATGGAGAGATGGAGGGATGGAGAGATGGGGGGATGGAGAGATGGAGAGATGGAGAGATGGAGGGATGGAGAGATGGAGAGGTGGAGGGATGGAGAGATGGAGAGAAAGAGGGATGGAGAGATGGAGAGAAGGAGGGATGGAGAGATGGAGAGAAGGAGGGATGGAGAGATGGAGGGACAGAGAGGTGGAGGGATGGAGAGATGGAGGGATGGAGAGATGGAGAGATGGAGGGATGGAAAGGTGGAGGGATGGAGAGATGGAGGGATGGAGAGGTGGAGGGATGGAGAGATGGAGAGAAGGAGGGATGGAGAGATGGAGAGATGGAGGGACGGAGAGGTGGAGGGATGGAGAGATGGAGGGATGGAGAGATGGAGAGATGAAGGGATGGAGGGATGGAGAGATGGAGAGATGGAGGGATGGAGAGATGGAGAGATGGAGGGATGGAAAGGTGGAGGGATGGAGAGATGGAGAGATGGAGGGATGGAAAGGTGGAGGGATGGAGAGGGAGGGATGGAGGGATGGAGAGATGGAGGGATGGAGAGATGGAGAGATGGAGGAAACCAGGAGTGTTCTTGGTTTTAACTTAACAATTATCTTTCATATCACTATAGCTAGCTAGCTTAAATTACCAGTTCTCCTCACTGGAAGCCAATTAGATTTCTGTCCATGAGTGTGTTTTAATCAGTGGTGGTGGTAATTGGGAACCCCCTGCTGTGTGTGTGCGGCTGGGGACAGAACAGAAGATGGAGGCACAAAGCCACACATGGATGTGCAGGCAGCCATATTGGGCTTCAGACATGAACAATTACATGATGCTTACAAAGATTGAGATATATGAAAGACTCAAACAAACAATCAGCTGTCTAATAGTCAGATGGTCTGCTGTACATCAATGAAAGAAAAAAGTAATGTTCATTGCAAAACCTCTGTGAATCAGGGAGAAGTTAGAAAACTTGTGCTTGGGTTGCAAAATTACTGTCATTTAAAAAAAGTTGTGCTGGTTTTCAAGAAATCCAGGTTGGAAGATATCCAGAATTAGGAGGGAATCTTTCGCAGAAAGTTACCAGGTTTTTGTATGTATTACAATGTCAAAGAGATATCCATTGTATTACAATGCAAAAGAGATATCCATAGTATTACAATGTCAAAGAGATATCCATAGTATTACAATGTAAAGTAGATATCCATAGTATTTAAATGTAAAAGAGATATC
>NW_027006762.1:0-2705 GCF_036934945.1 Oncorhynchus masou masou
TGTTTAGCCCTCTCACTGCGAGATGTCTTATTCTCTCTCCCTGTTGGTCTAGTGCACATATGTCAGAGTCAAGGCCCGCGGGCCATCCGGCCCACGAAAGGTTTTTTACGGCCTGGGATGATCTTGATTTATTAGAACCGGCCCCGCCCAGACCGCAGCAAGCCGACAGCCCGCAGATCTTTACACGCACCAATACTACATTTCCCACAATGCAACGGTGACGCACCGAGCAGTGGCTGCTTCATTTTCAATATTTATTGGCACAGCAGTCGTCAGCATCACAGTAAAATTCACTTTCAGATACCCATCAAAAATGGCAAAAACGGAAGGTGGACACTGAGAAGGGGTTTCAAACAAGGTGGGAGTCGGAGTATATGTTCACGGAGGTAGCTGGAAAACCTGTGTCTTCTGTGTGGAAAGTGTGGCAGTACTGAAAGAGTATAATCTGAGACGACATTATGAAACGAAACACGCGGACAAAAAAACAAGAATATGGACATGGAACAAAGGCTACAAAGGCAGAGGAATTAAAAAACGAGGCCTCAAATCTCGACAGGCTCTGTTCAAAAAAGCCAAATCACAAGGCCAGGCTGCTGTCAAGGCCAGTTTTATTTTGGCAGAAGAGATCGCTAAATCAGCCCGACCCATTTACGGAGGGGGAGTTTCATCAAAAACTGCATGATTAAGTTTGTGACGAAGTTTGCCCAGAAAAAAGGCAACTCTTTTAAATGTGAGTCTGAGCAGAAACACCATTGCCGAGAGAGTAGACCAGTTTGTCCATCAATCTAAGAGCAGCTTGTGAAAAAGGGAAAAGATTTCATTGCATATTCCTTGGCTGTGGATGAGAGCACCGACATTTCTGACATTGCCAGTTGTCAATTTTCATCCGCGGGTGGACTCCAGCCTAAGCGTGACAGAGGAGTTTTGGCTTTACGTCCTATGCATGGCACAACTACGGGGCATGATTTGTATGAAAGAGGTGTCAAGATGTGTAAATGAGATGGAGCTGCCTTGGGGAAAACTCGTGGGTTTGACAACCGATGGAGCACCTGCGTGTGTGGACACAGGACGGACTGGTGGGCGAAAGATATACGGGAAAAGATGCAAGAGGAAACGCGACAGGTGTGCTGACAGCTTATCATTGTATCATACACCAGGAGGCGTTGTGCGGTAAAGCCTTGAAAATGGAGCATGTAATGAGCATCATCACGCGCACAGTTAACTTTATCAGAGCCAAAGGTTTGAATCACCGCCAGTTCAAGGCATTTCTGACGGAGTTAGAAACGGAGCATGGTGATTTGCCTTATCACACAGAGGTGCGATGGCTAAGCCAGGGAAAGGTGCTTCAAAAAGATGTTTCGGGCCGTGAGGAGATTTGTCTGTTCTTGGACAGCAAAGGGGAAAGACACAACACAACTCCGAGACGAAATGTTTCTGTGTGAAATGGCTTTTCTGTGTGACATTACGAGTCATCTGAATGCAATGAACTTGCAGCTGCAGGAGTCGGGATCATGTCATCTCTGATATGTACAGTACAGTGAAGGCATTTTAAAACCAAACTGACTCTGTGGGAGACGCAGAATGCGGAAAGAAAATTTGAGCCACTTTCCCAGCTGCCAGACCATGAAAGAAGCTCTCTACCAGTGCGTTCCCGAGCGCACAGTTGGCTGATAAAATAGGTATGCTTGCCGCTGACTTTCGGCCGATTTGCTGACTTTGAAGCACAAAAAAGCAGGTTGGAACTGCTTTCAGTAACCCATTTGCTGTTGACGTGGAAAGCTCACCACCAAACCTCCAAATGGAGTTGATTGACCTCAATGCAATGATGCACTGAGGGCAAAATATGCGGCAGTGGGTGCTGCGGAGTTCGCCCGTTTCCTCCCCGACACAATGCCCCAGCTGCGCATCCAGGCTGCTCAAACGTTGTCTATGTTTGGCAGCACATACCTGTGTGAACAACTTTTTTCTTTGATGAACCTGAACAAAACATCACACAGAAGTCGACTTACTGCTGAACACCTCCACTCAATTCTGAGGATTTCCTCAGCTCAGAGCCTTACCCCCCGAACATTGATGAACTTGTGGAAAAGATGGGACACCACCAAGTATCACCCTCAACCTCAAACAAGTGAACATTACTGTGCAATCACATATTTAGAGTTTTTACTCAGTTCAAGTTTAAAGTTAAAGTTTAATATTTGTTTTCACTGCATGTTACTTCTCCTTAAACAAAGTGTTGTTTTTGATTAATAGATTTTTGCACTTTATTTTATTGTATTTCAATCCAATTATATTTTAAAAATATTTCAGTTGAGTGGATGATAGAAAATTGCTATTATTGTTTTTTTCTTTGAAGTAAATTTAGCCCACTTTTTGCTAAAATAGAAAATATAGGCTACTGATGGTGCCTTGAATACCGGTTTCTTTCATTTAATGTTCATGTTATGGGGATTTTTTATATAAAGGAAATTTGTCTTTTGTGTCTGTTGAAAATTAAAGATTACTGACAGAGCCCATAAGAAAATATTGCTTTATTTATCTGATCATATTGGAATATATTTGTTAGGTTTTCAGTAGGTTCAATTAGGTTCACTAGACTATATGCGTCATTTAAAAAATTTTCAATGAACATTCGAACAGTCTTGCCTCGGCTTGTAGCTAAATTTTTTATTTGGCCCTCCGTCCATTGACTTTGACACCCCTGG
>NW_027006763.1:0-2705 GCF_036934945.1 Oncorhynchus masou masou
ATTGTGGACCTGGGATTCACTTGATGTTTTTGGAAAAATATAAATATGAACTTTATCAAACAAAACATGCATGTATTGTGTAACATGAAGTCTTATGAGTGTCAGCTGATGAAGATAATTCAAGGTTAGTGATTAATTTTATCTTTATTTCTGGTTTTGTGAAGGCTATATTTTGCTGGAAAATGTCTGTGCTTATTGTGGTTTTGGTGGAGACCTACCATAATCGTTTGTGATGGTTTGCAACCATAACAGGTTAAGAAAAAACTATGTTGACTATGAAAACAAATACATTATGTTGTCTGACATTCAAATGTGGAAACTACATGACTTTAACAAAAGGTAATACAATAAAAATACTTTTAACATGAAATCTATACAAATGACATCTACGAACAAAAACATTACCTTAAAAACCACACTAACTTGTCCCTCTGTCACTCAGCAGTCAAAATATTATGGCTCTATCAAAACACAGTCAGGGGCCTTGTCCGTCCCAAAAACACTTGGCCTTGCCCCCATGGCAATCCAACTTCGATGGATTCTCCATTCACCGAAGCGGACAGGACATTGGATTCAGGAAAATTGCCGGGAGGAGGTGTATGCCTCTTCATCAACAGTAAATGGTGTCCCTAACTCTAGCGCAATGGAAGTTTCTACCCATTGCTCACCCGATCTTGGAATATTTGATGGACAAATGCCAAACTATCTACCCCGGTTTTCATGATTGCTGTATATGTTCAATCTCAGGATAAGAAAAACAGGCAGGAAACCATGGCTGCTTTCCTTGGTAGTTCCTCGTCATTACATTCCTAGTCATTTAAGACACATAATCCCCAACTTCCCATCAACACAACTCCTATGCTACAAGGGGCGATAAAACCAATGCTACTCTAGCCACAAGCAAGCATACAAGGCCTTTCCTCATCACCCTTTTGGCAAATCAGATCATGACTCTATACTCCTGCTCCCTGTCTACAAGCAGAAGCTCAAAGGAAGTACCCATGATGTGTTGCATTGAGAAATGGTCCTCTGAATCGGAGGCTATGCTACAGGACAGCCTTGCTAGCGCTGACTAGAATACAGTGCCTTGCGAAAGTATTCGGCCCCCTTGAACTTTGCGACCTTTTGCCACATTTCAGGCTTCAAAAATAAAGATATAAAACCGTATTTTTTGTGAAGAATCAACAACAAGTGGGACACAATCATGAAGTGGAACGACATTTATTGGATATTTCAAACTTTTTTAACAAATCAAAAACTGAAAAATTGGGCGTGCAAAATTATTCAGCCCCCTTAAGTTAATACTTTGTAGCGCCACCTTTTGCTGCGATTACAGCTGTAAGTCGCTTGGGGTATGTCTCTATCAGTTTTGCACATCGAGAGACTGAAAATTTTCCCATTCCTCCTTGCAAAACAGCTCAAGCTCAGTGAGGTTGGATGGAGAGCATTTGTGAACAGCAGTTTTCAGTTCTTTCCACAGATTTCCATTGTATTCAGGTCTGGACTTTGACTTGGCCATTCTAACACCTGGATATGTTTTTTTTAAAACCATTCCATTGTAGATTTTGCTTTATGTTTTGGATCATTGTCTTGTTGGAAGACAAATCTCTGTCCCAGTCTCAGGTCTTTTGCAGACTCCATCAGGTTTTCTTCCAGAATGGTCCTGTATTTGGCTCCATCCATCTTCCCATCAATTTTAACCATCTTCCCTGTCCCTGCTGAAGAAAAGCAGGCCCAAACCATGATGCTGCCACCACCATGTTTGACAGTGGGGATGGTGTGTTCATGGTGATGAGCTGTGTTGCTTTTACGCCAAACATAACGTTTTGCATTGTTGCCAAAAAGTTCAATTTTGGTTTCATCTGACCAGAGCACCTTCTTCCACATGTTTGGTGTGTCTCCCAGGTGGCTTGTGGCAAACTTTAAACAACACTTTTTATGGATATCTTTAAGAAATGGATTTCTTCTTGCCACTCTTCCATAAAGGCCAGATTTGTGCAATATACATAGGACTGATTGTTGTCCTATGGACAGAGTCTCCCACCTCAGCTGTAGATCTCTGCAGTTCATCCAGAGTGATCATGGGCCTCTTGGCTGCATCTCTGATCAGTCTTCTCACTTGTATGAGCTGAAAGTTTAAGAGGCAATGGTCATGGTAAGATTTGCAGTGTTCTGATACTCCTTCCATTCCAATATTATCCCTTGCACAGTGCTCATGGAGATATTTAAAGCTTGGGAAATCTTTTTATGTCAAATCCGGCTTTAAACTTCTTCACAACAGTATCTCGGACCTGCCTGGGGTGTTCCTTGTTCTTCATGATGCTCTCTGCGCTTTTAACGGACCTCTGAGACTATCACAGTGCAGGTGCATTATACGGAGACTTGATTACACACAGGTGGATTGTGATTTATCATCATTTAAGATCATTTAGGTCAACATTGGATCATTAGAGATCCTTGCTGAACTTCTGGAGAGAGTTTGTACGAAAGTAAAGGTGCTGAATAATTTTGCACGCCCAATTTTTCTGTTTTTGATTCGTTAAAAAGTTTGAAATATCCAATAAATGTCGTTCCACTTCATGATTGTGTCCCACTTGTTGTTGATTGTTCACAAAATATACAGTTGTATATCTTTATGTTTGAAGCCTGAAATGTGGCAAAAGGTTGCAAAGTTCAAGGGGGCCGAATACTTTCGCAAGGCACTG
>NW_027006764.1:0-2700 GCF_036934945.1 Oncorhynchus masou masou
CTGCTTGTTTTACATTTGTGTATACAGGACACGATGATGTCTGCTCTCTCTAGAACCTCATGGGGGGTAGACCCCTGCTTGTTTTACATTTGTGTACACAGGACATGATGATGTCTGCCTCTCTAGAACCTCAAGGGGGTAGACCCCTGCTTGTTTTACATTTGTGTACACAGGACATGATGATGTCTGCTCTCTCTAGAACCTCAAGGGGGGGTAGACCCCTGCTTGTTTTACATTTGTGTATACAGGACATGATGATGTCTGCTCTCTCTAGAACCTCAAGGGGGGGGGTAGACCCCTGCTTGTTTTACATTTGTGTACACAGGACATGATGATGTCTGCTCTCTCTAGAACCTCAAGGGTGGTAGACCCCTGCTTGTTTTACATTTGTGTATACAGGACACGATGATGTCTGCTCTCTCCAGAACCTCAAGGGGAGGGGGGGTAGACCCCTGCTTGTTTTACATTTGTGTACACAGGACATGATGATGTCTGCTCTCTCTAGAACCTCAAGGGTGGTAGACCCCTGCTTGTTTTACATTTGTGTATACAGGACACGATGATGTCTGCTCTCTCTAGAACCTCATGGGGGGGTAGACCCCTGCTTGTTTTACATTTCTGTACACAGGACATGATGATGTCTGCTCTCTCTAGAACCTCAAGGGGGGGTAGACCCCTGCTTGTTTTACATTTGTGTACACAGGACATGATGATGTCTGCTCTCTCTAGAACCTCAAGGGGGGGTAGACCCCTGCTTGTTTTACATTTGTGTACACAGGACATGATGATGTCTGCTCTCTCTAGAACCTCAAGGGGAGGCAGACCCCTGCTTGTTTTACATTTGTGTACACAGGACATGATGATGTCTGCTCTCTCTAGAACCTAAAGGGGGGGTAGACCCCCGCTTGTTTTACATTTGTGTACACAGGACATGATGATGTCTGCTCTCTCTAGAACCTCAAGGGGGGTAGACCCCTGCTTGTTTTACATTTGTGTACACAGGACATGATGATGTCTGCTCTCTCTAGAACCTCAAGGGGGGTAGACCCCTGCTTGTTTTACATTTGTGTACACAGGACATGATGATGTCTGCTCTCTCTAGAACCTCAAGGGGGGTAGACCCTGCTTGTTTTACATTTGTGTACACAGGACATGATGATGTCTGCTCTCTCTAGAACCTCAAGGGGGGGTAGACCCCTGCTTGTTTTACATTTGTGTACACAGGACATGATGATGTCTGCTCTCTCTAGAACCTCAAGGGGTAGACCCCTGCTTGTTTACATTTGTGTACACAGGACATAGATGATGTCTGCTCTCTCTAGAACCTCAAGGGGGAGTAGACCCTGGACATTTATTACACAGGACATGATTTACATTTGTTTATATTTATGTACACAGGACATGATTATGTCTGCTCTCTCTAGAACCTCAAGGGGGCAGACCCTGCTTGTTTTACATTTGTGTACACAGGACATGATGATGTCTGCTCTCTAGAACCTAAAGGGGTAGACACCTGCTTGTTTTACATTTGTGGACACAGGACATGATGATATCTGCTCTCTCTAGAACCTCGGAAGACCCTGCTTGTTTTTATATTTGTGTACACAGGACATGATTATGTCTGTTCTCTCCTAGAACCTCAAGGGGAGGCAGACCCTGCTTGTTTACATTTTGTGTACACAGGACATGATGATGTCTGCTCTCTCTAGAACCTAAAGGGGGGGTAGACCCCCGCTTGTTTTACATTTGTGTACACAGGACATGATGATTTCTGACCTCTCTAGAACCTCAAGGGGGGGTAGACCCCTGCTTGTTTTACATTTGTGTACACAGGTCATGATGATGTCTGCTCTCTCTAGAACCTCAAGGGGGGGTAGACCCCTGCTTGTTTTACATTTGTGTACACAGGACGTGATGATGTCTGCTCTCTCTAGAACCTCAAGGGGGGTAGACCCCTGCTTGTTTTACCTTTGTGTACACAGGACATGATGATGTCTGCTCTCTCTAGAACCTCAAGGGGTAGACCCTGCTTGTTTTACATTTGTGTACACAGGACATGATTATGTCTGCTCTCTCTAGAACCTCAAGGGGTAGACCCTGCTTGTTTTACATTTGTGGACACAGGACATATGAGTGATGTCTGCTCTCTCTAGAACCTCAGGGAGGTAGACCCCTGCTTGTTTACATTTGTGTACACAGGACATGATGATGTCTGCTCTCTCTAGAACCTCAAGGGGGTAGACCCTGCTTGTTTTACATTTGTGTACACAGGACATGATTATGTCTGCTCTCTCTAGAACCTCAAGGGGGTGGACCCCTGCTTGTTTTATATTTTGTGGACACAGGACATGATGATGTCTGCTCTCTCTAGAACCTCAAGGGGGGTAGACCCCTGCTTGTTTTACATTTGTGGACACAGGACATGATGATGTCTGCTCTCACTAGAACCTCAAGGGGTGGGGTAGACCCCTGTTTGTTTTACATTTGTGTACACAGGACATGATTATGTCAGCTCTCTCTAGAACCTCAAGGGGGGGTGGACCCCTGCTTGTTTTATATTTGTGTACACAGGACATGATGATGTCTGCTCTCTCTAGAACCTCAAGGGGGGGTGGACCCCTGCTTGTTTTACATTTGTGGACACAGGACATGATGATGTCTGCTCTCACTAAGAACTCCTCAAGGGGTGGGGTAGACCCC
>NW_027006765.1:0-2700 GCF_036934945.1 Oncorhynchus masou masou
GGCAGTGATATCTGTGTATGAGTGTGTCTACCTGTGGCAGTGATATCTGTGTATGAGTGTGTCTACCTGTGGCAGTGATATCTGTGTATGAGTGTGTCTACCTGTGGCAGTGATATCTGTGTATGAGTGTGTCTACCTGAGGCAGTGATATCTGTGTATGAGTGTCTACCTGTGGCAGTGATATCTGTGTATGAGTGTGTCTACCTGTGGCAGTGATATCTGTGTATGAGTGTCTACCTGTGGCAGTGATATCTGTGTATGAGTGTGTCTACCTTTGGCAGTGATATCTGTGTATGAGTGTGTCTACCTGTGGCAGTGATATCTGTGTATGAGTGTGGCAGTGATATCTGTGTATGAGTGTGTCTAACTGTTGCAGTGATATCTGTGTTTGAGTGTGTCTACCTGTGGCAGTGATATCTGTGTATGAGTGTGTCTACCTGTGGCAGTGATATCTGTGTATGAGTGTCTACCTGTGGCAGTGATATCTGTGTATGAGTGTATCTACCTGTGGCAGTGATATCTGTGTTTGCGTGTGTCTACCTGTGGCAGTGATATCTGTGTATGAGTGTGTTTAACTGTGGTGGTGATATCTGTGTATGAGTGTGTCTACCTGTGGCAGTGATATCTGTGTATGAGCTGTCTACCTGTGGCAGTGATATCTGTGTATGAGTGTCTACCTGTGGCAGTGATATCTGTGTATGAGTGTCTACCTGTGGCAGTGATATCTGTGTATGAGTGTGTCTACCTGTGGCAGTGATATCTGTGTATGAGTGTGTCTACCTGTGGCAGTGATATCTGTGTATGAGTGTGTCTACCTGTGGCAGTGATATCTGTGTATGAGTGGTCTACCTGTGGCAGTGATATCTGTGTATGAGTGTGTCTACCTGTGGCAGTGATATCTGTGTATGAGTGTGTCTACCTGTGGCAGTGATATCTGTGTATGAGTGTGTCTACCTGTGGCAGTGATATCTGTGTATGAGTGTGTCTACCTGTGGCAGTGATATCTGTGTATGAGTGTGTTTACCTGTGGTGGTGATATCTGTGTGAGTGTGTCTACCTGTGGCAGTGATATCTGTGTATTAGTGTCTACCTGTGGCAGTGATATCTGTGTACGAGTTAGTCTACCTGTGGTGGTGATATCTGTGTATGAGTGTCTACCTGTGGTGGTGATATCTGTGTATGAGTGTGTCTACCTGTGGCAGTGATATCAGTGTATGAGTGTGTCTACCTGTGGCAGTGATATCTGTGTATGAGTGTGTCTACCTGTGGCAGTGATATCTGTGTATGAGTGTGGCAGTGATATCTGTATATCTGCAGTGATATCGTGAGTGTGTCTACCTGTTGCAGTGATATCTGTGTATGAGTGTGTTTTGCAGTGATATCTGTGTATGAGTGTCTACCTGTGGCAGTGATATCTGTGTATGAGTGTATCTACCTGTGGCAGTGATATCTGTGTTTGAAGTGTGTTTACCTGTGGCAGTGATATCTGTGTATGAGTGTGTTTAACTGTGGTGGTGATATCTGTGTATGAGTGTGTCTACCTGTGGCAGTGATATCTGTGTATGTGTGTTTACCTGTGGCAGTGATATCTGTGTATGAGTGTGTTTACCTGTGGGTGGTGATATCTGTGTATGAGTGTGTCTACCTGTGGCAGTGATATCTGTGTATGGGTGTCTACCTGTGGCAGTGATATCTGTGTATGAGTGTGTCTACCTTTGGCAGTGATATCTGTGTATGAGTGTGTCTACCTGTGGCAGTGATATCTGTGTATGAGTGTGGCTACCTGTCTACTGTGTTATGAGTCTACCTGTGGCAGTGATATCTGTGTATGAGTGTGTCTACCTGTTGCAGTGATATCTGTGTTCAGGTGTGTCTACCTGTGGCAGTGATATCTGGCCATGTAGGTGTGTCTACCTGTGGCAGTGATATCTGTGTATGAGTGTGTCTACCTGTGGCAGTGATATCTGTGTGATAGTCTACCTGTGGTGGTGATATCTTGTAGTGTGTCTACCTGTGGCAGTGATATCTGTGTATGAGTGTCTACCTGTGGCAGTGATATCTGTGTGTGCTACCTCAAATGTGTTTACCTGTGCAGCGTGATATCTGTGTATGAGTGTGTCTACCTGTGGCAGTGATATCTGTGTATGAGTGTGTCTACCTTTGGCAGCGATATCTGTA
This sequence comes from Oncorhynchus masou masou, assembly GCF_036934945.1. NCBI lineage: Eukaryota > Metazoa > Chordata > Actinopteri > Salmoniformes > Salmonidae > Oncorhynchus > Oncorhynchus masou. The sequence continues at coordinate 2,179 of NW_027006765.1, forward strand.
TAAGTGTGTTTACCTGTGGCAGTGATATCTGTGTATGAGTGTGTCTACCTGTGGCAGTGATATCTGTGTATGAGTGTGTCTACCTGTGGCAGTGATATCTGTGTATGAGTGTCTACCTGTGGCAGTGATATCTGTGTATGAGTGTGTCTACCTGAGGCAGTGATATCTGTGTATGAGTGTGTCTACCTGTGGCAGTGATATCTGTGTATGAGTGTGTCTACCTGTGGCAGTGATATCTGTGTATGAGTGTGTCTACCTGTGGCAGTGATATCTGTGTATGAGTGTCTACCTGTGGCAGTGATATCTGTTTATGAGTGTCTACCTGTGGCAGTGATATCTGTGTATGAGTGTGTCTACCTGTGGCAGTGATATCTGTGTATGAGTGTCTACCTGTGGCAGTGATATCTGTGTACGAGTGTGTCTACCTGTGGCGGTGATATCTGTGTATGAGTGTGCTACCTGTGGCAGTGATATCTGTGTATGAGTGTGTCTACCTGTGGCAGTGATATCTGTGTATGAGTG
>NW_027006766.1:0-2700 GCF_036934945.1 Oncorhynchus masou masou
CTTCACCTTCATCACTATTCTGCCAGAGGGCATGGATGGATTGAACAGTCTCTTACCCCCCAACATGACCACTGACTTCACCTTCATCACTATTCTGCCAGAGGGCATGGATGGATTGAACAGTCTCTTACCCCCCAACATGACCACTGACTTCACCTTCATCACTATTCTGCCAGAGGGCATGGATGGATTGAACAGTCTCTTACCCCAACATGACCACTGACTTCACCTTCATCACTATTCTGCCAGAGGGCATGGATGGATTGAACAGTCTCTTTCCCCCAACATGACCACTGACTTCACCTTCATCACTATTCTGCCAGAGGGCATGGATGGATTGAACAGTCTCTTATCCCAACATGACCACTGACTTCACCTTCATCACTATTCTGCCAGAGGGCATGGATGGATTGAACAGTCTCTTATCCCCAACATGACCACTGACTTCACCTTCATCACTATTCTCCCAGAGGGCATGGATGGATTGAACAGTCTCTTTCCCCCAACATGACCACTGACCTCACCTTCAACACTATTCTGCCAGAGGGCATGGATGGATTGAACAGTCTCTTACCCCCCAACATGACCACTGACTTCACCTTCATCACTATTCTGCCAGAGGGCATGGATGGATTGAACAGTCTCTTTCCCCCCAACATGACCACTGACTTCACCTTCATCACTATTCTGCCAGAGGGCATGGATGGATTGAACAGTCTCTTTCCCCCAACATGACCACTGACTTCACCTTCATCACTATTCTGCCAGAGGGCATGGATGGATTGAACAGTCTCTTACCCCCAACATGACCACTGACTTCACCTTCATCACTATTCTGCCAGAGGGCATGGATGGATTGAACAGTCTCTTCCCCCCAACATGACCACTGACTTCACCTTCATCACTATTCTGCCAGAGGGCATGGATGGATTGAACAGTCTCTTTCCCCCAACATGACCACTGACTTCACCTTCATCACTATTCTGCCAGAGGGCATGGATGGATTGAACAGTCTCTTCCCCCAACATGACCACTGACTTCACCTTCATCACTATTCTCCCAGAGGGCATGGATGGATTGAACAGTCTCTTTCCCCCCAACATGACCACTGACTTCACCTTCATCACTATTCTGCCAGAGGGCATGGATGGATTGAACAGTCTCTTTCCCCCAACATGACCACTGACTTCACCTTCATCACTATTCTGTCAGAGGGCATGGATGGATTGAACAGTCTCTTACCCCCAACATGACCACTGACTTCACCTTCATCACTATTCTCCCAGAGGGCATGGATGGATTGAACAGTCTCTTTCCCCCCAATATGACCACTGACTTCACCTTCATCACTATTCTGCCAGAGGGCATGGATGGATTGAACAGTCTCTTCCCCCCCAACATGACCACTGACTTCACCTTCATCACTATTCTGCCAGAGGGCATGGATGGATTGAACAGTCTCTTACCCCAACATGACCACTGACTTCACCTTCATCACTATTCTCCCAGAGGGCATGGATGGATTGAACAGTCTCTTACCCCAACATGACCACTGACTTCACCTTCATCACTATTCTCCCAGAGGGCATGGATGGATTGAACAGTCTCTTATCCCAACATGACCACTGACTTCACTTTCATCACTATTCTGCCAGAGGGCATGGATGGATTGAACAGTCTCTTTCCCCCAACATGACCACTGACTTCACCTTCATCACTATTCTGCCAGAGGGCATGGATGGATTGAACAGTCTCTTTCCCCCCAACATGACCACTGACTTCACCTTCATCACTATTCTGCCAGAGGGCATGGATGGATTGAACAGTCTCTTACCCCCCAACATGACCACTGACTTCACCTTCATCACTATTCTGCCAGAGGGCATGGATGGATTGAACAGTCTCTTACCCCCAACATGACCACTGACTTCACCTTCATCACTATTCTGCCAGAGGGCATGGATGGATTGAACAGTCTCTTACCCCAACATGACCACTGACTTCACCTTCATCACTATTCTCTCAGAGGGCATGGATGGATTGAACAGTCTCTTACCCCCCAACATGACCACTGACTTCACCTTCATCACTATTCTCCCAGAGGGCATGGATGGATTGAACAGTCTCTTTCCCCCAACATGACCACTGACTTCACCTTCATCACTATTCTGCCAGAGGGCATGGATGGATTGAACAGTCTCTTACCCCCCAACATGACCACTGACTTCACCTTCATCACTATTCTCCCAGAGGGCATGGATGGATTGAACAGTCTCTTACCCCAACATGACCACTGACTTCACCTTCATCACTATTCTCCCAGAGGGCATGGATGGATTGAACAGTCTCTTTCCCCCAACATGACCACTGACGTCAGAGGACTTTATTGGTAGAAGGGTCATGTTTCCCCAATACGCTGATCTTTTCCCCACTAATGGTTCAGGTTAGGATAGCAGGAAGCTGATCCTAGATCTGTTCTTAGGGGAAACATCCCCCTGGAGCACTTTATTGGTACCTAACTAACAGGTCATCAGTATGTGACACAGATGTTATCAGATAGGTCACTATTTAACGTCTCCTACTAATATGTGCTCAACATGGACCATGGTTAACCTGATGTCATCACCCATTTCCCTGTAAGGTCTCTAATGGGTTCACCACAGTGGGTCTCTCCTATTCCTCACACAAACTTAAACACAC